>NW_015150864.1:503420-514702 GCF_000732505.1 Cyprinodon variegatus
CTCTCCCGGCGTCAATGGTAGAATTACGCAACAGCACCCCTGGCTTGAATGGTAGAAATGCGGTAATGCTTTCCCGGCCTAAATGGGTTAATGTGGGGACAACTTTTACCTGACAACTATTACCGTGCTGTAATTCCAGGTTTCTCATTAAAATACTCTGGAATTCTGACAGCTGAAGTTTTCGTGCTTTTATAGATTTCATTTTTCAATACGTAGTCAAAGATGAATATATACAAAGGGAAACAAAACAGACTATAGTAAAGCTAAACACATTTAAAAAGTAGAGCTGGAACTACACACCCATCTGTATTGATATATATTAATTAAATGATTCATTTAACTTTTTCTCTTGATTTTTATTGCAATAATGTTGTGAGGAACCAAGCCAAAAAATCAGAGAAGCACAGGGAAGTCTTTGATGAAAAAATGGTAACAAATTTATTTAGCAAAAAATAAAGTAATGACATAAATCAACATAATCCAAACCTAACAGGAAAAGACCTACCTAACTGACACACAAGGGAAATGTGTATAAACACTGGTTGATCAGACCGTTTTGACACAAGAGGGAAACAAAATACAATTGCCTAAACAAAACTACAACAAAAGACCAAACTAATCAGCACCATACTAAGTCAGCAACCTATGAGGAAGAGGACTTAAATAATTACACTTCCCAAATTAAAATATAGAAAACAAAACCAAATACAAAACCTAAACCTTTTTCTACACCCCTTCTAAAAGTAAGTGGAAGAGGAAATCCAATTTGAAGTCCCATCTGCATGACTCACACATGCTTTGACATGTGAACTAATTAAAGGCCTCCGTCTTCATTTATGTAGCCGTTAAGCTCAGAGTTCATCACAAACACTTTTTTTATACAATTATCTCTTGAAGCCAAAGCTTAACCTTAATGGACACTTTAATTCTTTTCCATCTAAGAACTATAGTCCTGTCTGTTTTATTCAATCAGACCCCAGCTATGAAAAGGCAGCTGGAGCTCCACCTGCCGTCTCCGCCGACCCTTGACAACATCATCACAGAGTACCTGAGGGAGCAACACGCCCGTTGTCCCAATCCCGTCACCACCTGTCCTCCGTTTTCCCTTTTCACCCCTCACCGCTGCCCAGTGTCCAAACTGAGGCGTCAGGCTCCCCCCAACTTCACCGCCCGTCTGGGGAGCAGGGTGCTGTATCCACGGTACGGTGGTCAGGATAGAGGAAGCCTGGACAGACACCTGATATTCAGCAGGTAGGAAACAGCACCTGCGACTCTTTAAAGACCTGATAAAAGTTATATTTTTTCTCTCTGACTCTGTTTCTTTTTTTTCCCCCTCTGACTCTGTTTCTTTATTTTTCCCTCATTAAGGTTTCGCCCCATGTCAGTTTTCCATGAAGGCGACGGAGGCGACAGCAGTTTCACCTGTTGTGCCTTTTCAGCCTGCGAGCGCTTCCTGATGCTGGGAACCTGCTCCGGTCAACTCAAGCTTTACAACATCTTCTCTGGAGAGGAGGAGGCCAGCTACACCTGCAATGGATCGGCCATCACTTACATCGAGCCTTCCCGGGTAGCAAAACGGATAAAAACTTACTAGGCTTAAAACCACTTTGACATTTTACAGGGAAAAAAGCTGTTGCAGTTTAACATTATGGCTTGATTCTGGTTTTTCAATTAGTTTTTTGAAACTTTTCTCAAAATGTAGCTTTAAAAAAGCTCCTCAAGTTGTTTAATTTTCTGCTTTGGGGTATGTTTGCTTGTTTTTAGGTGAATAATTTTTCTCTGTTTCACAGGATGGTAACTTAGTTCTTACCTCTGCCTCCTGGAGAGTCCCCCTGTCAGCTCTGTGGAGTATGGACGGTGTCTTTAGCATGAAGTAAACATTGTTTTAAATGAGTTTTTATTTATTTCATTGTCATAACAGCATAATAATATGTGTTGTTGAATAATGAAATATGTCATTTTCCCCCCCAGAACCTCATTTGGAGAGGATCACCATGTTGAGTTCAGCAAACTCTCTCAGGACAGAGTAATTGGTACTAAGGATGAAGTCGCACATGTAAGGAACATGAGTGACGTAACAGTATTGATGCTTATGATCAAATCAATGCAGAAATCTATTAATTAATCCATTAATCAATTAATAAAGTGATTTCTTAAGTGAATCTACTCTCATAATAATACTAAGACAGAAAAAAACAACAAAAAGAACAAATCCTCATCTATAAAATGATAATATCCGCCAATTGTTCATGCAGATAGTGTTTACCTAGTCATTCTAGAGGTTAAAAAATATTTTTGCACCAGACTCTATCAGCAGCTTCTTAGGCTTTGACTCCTGTTTTAATTAATATCAACATTTGTATTGTATTACAAGCACCATTTTTATTTTTTGCATTATTACACACAATTTTTTTTCTCTAAATTAAGTTACACAAAACTGTATTAATCTCTTCATATTAGTTGCTCTTATAATCCAATAAAATACTAAAATTGTTTTCTGTAATTGCGACCAATTCAGAACATTTATCTCTCGCCCCATCAGGCAAAGCTTCTTCAGAGGTTCTGTTGATGAATCTTTGCAACTTTCTGTTCTCCATGGAGGGTTTCTGGGAGGGCAGTGCTCACTTGGGGATTATTAACCAATAAGAGGCAAACTTATCCCATCTTGAGGAAGAGGTCATGCCACACAGCCAATAACATGGATTCTATTATTTTATAAAACATACAAAAGGAAAAAGTCAACAATAAATCCCTGTTATCTTAATACTATTCCAAGACTGCACTCAAAGCTTTAAAACTTTCGATTATTCTATAAAAAAAGATAATTTCACAAAGCTTTGTTGGAACACATCACTGGACATATTCGTAAGAACTGAAGCATCTTAATTAGATTTTAATATCAACTTTGGAAATATGAATTGATTTCAGTCGGACATAAAAATCCAGCAGTAATGTTTAAAAATGACTTTGAACAAAGCAGTTCTACTGTCTGTAAGCTCAGGTATTCCAGTAAACTGCAAATGTTTTCCAGGTTGATATTTTTTTTGATTTCTCTAAAGGTTAGGATATTAATTCTGCTACTCATGTTCTAGATCTATGACATCCAGACGGGCCATAAGATCCTGACCCTGAACGACCCTGCACTGGCCAATGACTACAAGAGAAACTGTGCCACCTTCAACCCCACGGATGACTTGGTGCTAAACGACGGGGTCCTGTGGGATGTGCGCGCATCACGGGCCATCCACAAGTTCGACAAGTTCAACATGAACCTCAGCGGGGTTTTCCATCCAAACGGGCTGGAGGTCATCATCAACACAGAGATTGTATCCTTTCTAAATTATTTAGTTTCCTTGCTGATGTGTTTCATATATTTTATTTATGGCCACAGTGGGGCTCTCTGTTTGTTAGTTTATATTTATGCATTTATACAAGTAACAGTTAAAAATCCTGATCAATGTGAGTAAGAGTGGAAATCCTCCTTGTCAGGTTAAAAAATATGCTTTTGTACTTTATTTTTCCCTATTAGGCAAAAACTCAGCTGGTTTTACTCTTACAATACATTCAAATATAAATGTCTCTAATTTGTCATGGTCTTTCTGGCAGTACTGAGTGAAGCTTGAGTCTGAGTCACTGCATGGTGTCATTTTTCCTGGATGATGGTGGCAGTAAGATGATGAGGATGAAAGAGAAAAGCTCAGCTTCTGTTCAGGATGCTACTTGTAGCTTTGCACATTTTCTTCACGTAAATAGGAAAGTTGTAAACCAGCCATAAGAGCCATTTCAATCCTGGCGAGATCCATTGCTTGTCCTTAGGGTTTCTACAGTTGTCAGCCTTGACTGCAGGTTTCAGTGGGACCTGAGGACCTTCCATCTGCTCCACACGGTTCCTGCTCTGGATCAGTGCGGGTTGGTCTTTAACAGCACTGGCACCATCATGTATGGAGGTATGGTCCCACATTGGTAAAAAGGGATGGGTTCTGCTGTCCAGTACTTGACATGTTTTAATTGATATCCCTGCTTGTGAACAGCGATGCTACAAGATGATGATGAGCACGACAGCATAAGCGGGCAGGTGGCGAGTCCCTTTGGCTCCTCCTTCAGAACTTTTGATGCTACAGACTACAAGCCTATCGGTTGGTTGAACCCCCTTCATATAATATTAACTCCTCTCTGCCTCTAAACTGCATTATGCCTTGTGGAGCATTTCTTATCTCTCTTCTGTATCTTGATTACAAAAATGGCAGAGTCCTCCAAGTCTAAAGTGTGACTAATATATATATTTTTACCTGATTTTAAACAGCCACCCTGGATGTAAAGAGGAACATCTTTGATTTGCGTACGGATACTAAGGACTACCATCTGGCTGTCATAGAGGTACTCCATTGGTTTCATTACTGTTACATCATCTTATTGGTGTTAACTTTAACGCAGTAGCTCTCTGACTTCTATCAATGTGAGTTGCTTTTTTTATCCATTCTAATGACTTTTTACATGTTAATGTCGTAGAACCAGGATACAACGAGCATGGATACGGTATGTCGTCTATATCAAGTTGGACGACTGAAACTGGCAGAAGAAGGAGACGATGACGATCAGGTAAGATTCATGACACTTAGAAGTAAAAACTGCATTTCTTGTTTGTTTTTAGATGAGATTTTTAGGTTTATTGGTTGTTGGAGTTTTTTGGTTTGGGGGATTTTTAGGATCAGCACAGATGGTGTGAGACAGAGTTTATTTCTGATCTCAGCTGTGCTCTTAGTTGGGATTTGGATCCTTTATATTCATTGCATGCTTTGTTTTTTCCAGGATCAAGATCAGGATGATGATGATGATTCGTCAGATTCAGATGATGATGATGATGATGACGATGATCTAGACATAAACCCCCTCATTGAGGAACTGGCTGATATTAATGAACAGGAGAACGTGGAGGACGCTAACACTAGTGATGAGGTGGTATATCAATTTATTTTTTATTTATATTTTTTATGTTGTTATATATGACTATACCAGTTAATTTAGAATCATTGATAATCTTTACCATATAAATGGAAAATTAATAGAATAGAAAATAAATTAGAAAATCCCTTTATTGTTCCACAATGGGGAAATTGTGGTGTTACAGCAGCATAAGATTATAGCAAAAAAGGTCACACAAATATCGATCTTAAAAAGTGTATAAAATAACAGAATAAGTGACATTTATGAAAATAAACAAATAAAATAATGTACTGTGAGGTGTTTTTGCAATATAAATACTGTGTATTTGGAGAATAAATAATCAATATGCAACTGTGGATATTTTTACAGTAAAGGATATGTGAAAATATCACCAGAGATGAGCAAAATGAAAGCAGCATGTTATTTAAGTTACTAAGACAGAAACTTGCATAAATCAACATAAATGTAAAAACCCTTTGAGGTTGTTGAGAACAGGGATGGTTATAAAAGTTACAGCTTCTAGGAGGAAGGATCTGTGATAACGCTCCTTGGTGCATTTAGGGTGTAACAGTCTGACTGAAGGAGCTATGCAGTTCAGCAACAGCTTCATACATGTAGTGGGAGACATTATCCAACAGATTGTTATTTAGTTAGTCATTTAGTTTCCCACCTCCTGCACTGAGTCCAGACGGCATCCAATCACAGAGCTGGCATTTCTGATCAGTTTACCCAGCTCTAAATAATCTGGTATGATTATAACTTTTACATGATCACAGAAAAATTTTTTTAATGTTAGCAGTGAGAGAAATGCAAAGAAATATAAAAACAGTATTTCTGGATGTTCTGAACTGATTGTAATTGATCATTTCTGACCCCTCCGTGCTTTAACATTTTTCTTCACCTTAATCAACTGCACCTTTACCTGCAGTGTAGCTCTGGATTGAAACCGAATTAAAATGTATAAATCCCATGAATTAAAATGGTGATAAACAATTAGCAAAATCTCATAAAGTATTTTACCATGTTTCTAATTAAAATGCCTTGGAATTTTTTTTTTAAAGATTAAGGCTATAGGCAGATATTAAGCATATATATTTTCCATATAATTAAATACCTTTGTGATGCTAAAAGTGAAAGTCTGAGCTGTAAAAAAACAAACAAAAATCTAAGTTGTTGGACTGAGTACCTCTACTTTTTGCTTTTGTAAAGATGATTGTTAGACCAAAGTCACTGAAATATATACACATTTGTTAAGTTGATTTACTTTTAAGGCTTATGGATTTTCTTGATGCAAAGTAAGTGGAAACTTCCAGCTTCCTTTTTCACACTTGTCCTTTGACTTAATCAAGCAAGATTTTAGTAAACCCTTCAAGGTTTTTGTAATATTCGTCAGCTACAGTACCTCACACATCACCCACTTGATTCTTGCTTCTCCGTTGAAGGTCCATCTGAATTGATGACATTTGATTGGGATTGAAAACATTCAAGGGACTCTAGCAGTATAGAATAAGAACTGAAGCAAAATGAAATATCTGAAATTATTAATAAAGCAGAATGATGGTTTTTGAATTTTGCTTTTCATTTTTTTAACCAGATTCAGGCTATTCTTGGTAATAGCAGTGATTATGACCCTAGTAATATTGACTCGGAGGACTCAGACCTAGAAGATTCAATCCTCAACTCATCATGTAAGTGATCACATTTCCCTGCTTGTTTTGTTACAGCTCTTTTGAAATATTTTATTAAAACTGGCCCATGATTTTACATTCCGTGTTCTGGCTATGCTATAACAAAGATTACCTCCTATTTAAGACAATGTGAAACTTCTAACAAATATATATTTGCATTTATTGCAGTTACCCAATTTAAAAATACTCAGTGCAGTTTGTTTATAAAGCACAGTTTCGCCGTAAATGTGGACTTAAGGCAATTCTCAAAACAAACTGATAAACAGAAACTTGTAGTCGGTTTAATCCAGCCTTATAGACAGTTTCAGATTTACACTTTGCTTTATTTTAATTGTTTAGTTACTATCTGCTATATGTCATGTATGCTGGTGAAGATTCTCGGACCTGTTCTTCTGGTTCAATTTGCAGGTTTTCTAAACCAAAAAAAGTTTTTGGGCTACTACATAACGCTTTGAATTCAATGCTAATTTTGACATTTTGAATTGAAAAACCTTCCAGGATGAGAAGAGAAACGTCTTCGAACTTGGAAACAAAGTCCAATGGATTGTTTCTTTTTACTTTAAAAAAAAAAAAAAAAATGTTGTGTAGTTATATAAAATTGGGTTATTTTTAGTTTATTTAATTTACTAAGATGTTATTCATTGTTTAATTCAATCACCAACTGTTCGTTTAGAGGAATTATACTATAAAGGTTAGCAAAAAAAGATGTTTTTACATTAAAATGCATATAATGAGATTAACATTTGTCATCAGATCAATAAACTTAGGAGGTTTATATAGCTGCTTAGAAGTTATTTTAAAGAGATGTTTTTATCTGACAGATAAGCCTCATCCTAATGCTTATTCTAATTTATACAATATGGTTTATATCTCGAAAAAGTATGTAAATCCCCGATTCTACTTGATCTGCAGACATCTAATAAACCTTTTTAAGTTTCTTCTGACATTATTATCTGTTATTTTGTAATTAACAATTTAAACTTAGATTTTCTTCTGTTGCCTTATTCTGTAAATTAAATCAGTTAAAGTTAAAGCATTTTGATTGCTATTTAATACCTCATAGTACAATCGGACAACAGTGAAATAGTAGAGAAGGAAGCAACATCTGCTCTTAATATGTAATGTTTTTTGTCTATTGCAGATGACGTGTTTTACATATGGTTATTATGTTTCAGGGTTAAGAGAAGAATCAGATGATGAAGACTCCGACATATTTGGATACATGTCTGACGTATAGTTTGAGAGATGGAAGAGGAGGCGCACTCGCTGCGCAGAGCATGTGGATCCCTCAGAAAAGCCAGATAAATGGCTAAATAAATTCAAAGGTTTCATTTAAAAAACTAGACTGACCATTGGTTTTGGATTTCTTGTCCCTGTTTAATTAAATTTTAAAGGTTTGTTGTGTTACATCTATATTACTTTTTGGACACTTTGCATCTGCTGCAGAAATGGAGCACAACGTCCTTTTTCAAATCTACGCTCAATCTTAGAAGACAGTTCTTTGTATGAGGAGAAAATATAAGATGCACAATGAATAAACATAATGTCTCTTTTTCGTGAAAAATAGTTTCCCAGTTTTTATTTAAGCATTATTTAAATTTTTGGTCACAGCTCTTTAAAGTGAGTTTTGACAACAGACATTTTCAGAAAATGACGTTTTTTGGATCCTGTTTTTCAACATGTAATAATATTCGTATGTTCATATAAAAAAAAGCCAATTTTTCTCAAATGTGCCTCAGTTTTGTGTTACTTGAAAATATCTACTTGCATCCTTGCAAAGGCATATAAATATTTTTGTATGTCCTCTGTAGAAAATGTGTTTACTCGTCCCAAAATCTCAAATTGGAACGTGTATCAGACATGCTTAGAAACTAAGCAATCCTTGTGCAGCAGCAGAAAAAAGCAAGATGTCTTACATGTAGAGAGAAGAAAAATTATCAACAGAAAAAAGGGTAAATTTCCTGTAGAAATTTTTTTTTTTATCATTTAAAAATAAAATAAAATTTAGTGTTTATCATAGGGTATTTAACATACCATTAAGAAATTAGGGTCATTTGAATTTATTGGAGATTTACTTCAATATAGGTTGGCTAAACAATAATATCACAGGTTTTATTGCTTGCACATTTATTATTATTAAATATTTAAATGCCTAAACTCTACCATTGTCTGTACTTTTGCTAACATAACCAAACAAGTCTCCAGAGTTCACATTTTTGTTATCAGAAGGGGAAATAATTTTACTTGGATGCATGACCTTATTTCTCTCCACCAGATGTCAGTAAATTCAACCTTTGGATTTTATATTAAATATTCTAAACCTGGAAAATTAAACGGTTTGTTGGATAATAGTTTTAGAATTAAGATAGCGGCTAGGCTTAGATCACATATTTTTTTTCTTGTGTTATTTATTTTTGACCAGTTTTTGTTGATATATTTTGCATTTGATGGAAAATATGCAGTTTTTGTTTTTAGATCTTATGCCCCTCAGGTAACTGGAAATAACGAGCAGATACCGGCAGAGATGAAGCCTTTGGAAGGCTTAAAGTATGCTGCATTTTATGTTTTTAAATGTAAAGGAAGCAATTCTAATGTACGGGTAGCTTAAATGATAGTGTGGTGTGGAAAGCCAGTCCTTTACCAGCAGAGAATCTGTTTTGTTAATAGGGATTCAAAATAATTTGGATTCTATTCTTTATATAGTAAATTAGCTTTAATCTCTTTCATTCATTTTTGGGTTCACCAGAGTTCAAATAGTTGTTAAACTGGCATAAGACAAAAATAGGATCGAAATTAAAATGTTCAAATCCATGAGATTTTTGTACTGCTTTTGGTAGCTTATGTTGAACTCATTAAACAGCATCAAACAATCAGCTGTTATAAGGCTGGACCCTGAATGATTCTGCTGTTGCCAATCTTTTTGGTCTTTATATTTGATCAGTAGATGCACAGCTGAAGCTGCATAATGGCAACTCTGTTTTTTTCCTCTGAATGCTTTTAGTTTGGTTTTTGAATGTATTTTCAGACCTAAAAGGTAAATTTCATCATTGATAACTTCAATTATTTTTTTTTTTACATTTTGGTCTGAACAGGTGGATAGAAATAATTTGTACATTAGCAGGTAAGACTGAAAAAGTTGAAAATGTTTGTAAATACATTGTTTATTGTTTGGTTCTTGAATTAAAAACGATCCTATGCAACTTGTTGATGTCATAAAGCTGGCATGGGCTACAATTACAACCTTTTGTGTGTTTTTCTCTCCATAATAAATCCAGCCTTTGTAATACACATGCAATCTGTAAGATTACCTGGTGATTTATGGCAAACATTTGATTTTATCAGAGATGTACAAATGATCAAACTGGAATAAATGTTTTGTGCTTTCTAAGTAAAGACTTTGCATTTTGGATAAAATTTCCTGGAACTATAACTTTTTATTAGTCACTTATTAGTAATTCATTTATGTGTGATGTAATGTGGAACCTTTTCTTATGGAAAGTTTTTATATTTGGGATGCTACATAATATATTTAATCTTTTAAACTGCAATGTGTAAAAACAAATTTCGAAATGAGTCCATTGTGGTGAGCTGACAAATCAGGGCAGAGCTCAGATAAAGGAACCATTGCAACAGGTTCGCCCAATGGTCTGTTTAAACTGATCTTAGCATAAAGACGTGTATGTCCTCTCATTAACAATATTAGTGTGGTGGCAAAATATTTCTATATTGATTCTGTTAAGCATACTTTTATCTGCACCCTGTTTCAATCTTGTGTTCTTTCTCTGAGATCATCTGATCAGCTTCTCTTGGTTTTGAAAAACACGAGGTTGAAGCTTAGAGGATTTGGGCTTTTTTAAGTCATGGCTCCTAAACTGTTGAACAAATCTCTTCCAACACCTTCACTTCCTAATTTTGAATATCTTAAAAACATGTTTTCCTTGACTTCTAAGCCACTCTGAGTTGTTTAGGTATTGCATTATTTGTGGTCTGTTTTTTTTATAAATATATTTTGTATTGCTTTGACAACCTGATGTGCTTTATGAATGACATCTGGCCTGACTTTATGTTTAGCAAACATCATTGAATGATAAGATTCTTAAAATAGATTTTTATCTTATTTTTTTTTTTATTTTTTGAAAAGTATACAGACCTTGATATAAGAATTATAACATAGGTACTTATTATCAATCAGTACCCCTGAAAAAGTAAAACATTTGGCCCAACTAGTCTGAGCCAAGCAGAATTGGACCATAAATATGGCCACCTTGTTGTTGCTGGGTGGATAGCATTTATAAAGTTTTCTTTTCAAATCACTAAGTTTAAAATGTCATTCCATCTAATGTTCTTTTTGGAGTTCTGCTATTGTGTTGCCAGGGACGAGACACAATAAAGAGCTTAAAACAGGATAAGTTAATGTAACTGTTTAGTCTGGACACTGTCCTTCTGGATGCGGTTATAGAGTCAGATTGGTAAATTAAGTCTATAGTCTTCATGTTAAAGATCATAAAACCTTTTTTTTTCCAAATTGGTAGTTTATAATCTTCAAGAAAAAAAGGTTTTAACTAGTTCAATTCTATTCAGTTTATTTATATATCACCAATTGCTATATAGCGTCAAATTGATTCAATGTTTTCTATCTAAGAAAAAAAC
>NW_015150864.1:514903-566047 GCF_000732505.1 Cyprinodon variegatus
CAGCCAAGCAGGAACAGAAGAGGCAAAGCTACTATGAGAAAAAGCAGAGAGAGCAGAACATTCGAGATTGAACTAACAGAATCTGCAGAGTGGGAGAATAGAGATAGAATGAAGCAGAATGATGAAATGGGGGTCCCTATGTCCTCCAGCAGTCTAAGCCTATAGCAGCATAACTACAGAGACAGCTCCGGATAAGTGAATGCTCCTTGTAAATAGTTTATACAGGGAGTATTACTTCTTACATTCAATTAGTCAAATGAAATAAACAAATTACCAGATCCAAAATTAATGAATGAACTAATGAATTGATTATATTGTATTTTTGTTTGCATAATTTCTTTACTTTGCTTTTAAAGTTTAATTATTCAACCACTCCAAGATCCACCATGAAGTGTCCAAAAATGGTTAAACGCTCTGCTTTAAGATATTAAGATAATAAAAGTGGCTTCTGATCATAAATCATTTTAGTTTCCAAACACACAAAGGGAAATGATAACCTGTTTTAACCTAGATTATTGTGAAGGTAGATTTGTTTCTTTATCATTCAATCAAAAAAGGTTGCTTCAATCAAAAAATATATTTTTAATATAAAAAACCTTCACTGCAATAAAATAATTAAAAAAAAACTTTTCAAACAATGAAAAAGACCTGATCTGAGACTCGGAAAAAATACATTTGAACACAGCTTTTTTTTTTATTCAAAATGTTTTATTTGATAGAAGTCCAGTCTTTTTTGTTTAAGCAACTTCTTTAATTGAAGTAACAATGTTTTTTGATTGAACCATATAATGGGTAGGACATTTGTGTCTTTATTATTCAACCAAAAGAGAATTTGCTTCAAACAAACAAACAACAGAATCAATAAAAAAAAGTAACTTCAATGAAAAGATAAAATGTTCTCTTTGGTTGAAGTAATCTATTTTGTGTTTGGGCCATACATGGGTAGGACATTTGTGTCTTAATCATTCAATTCCCAAAAATTTGTTTCAATCAAAAAGAAAGAAAGAAAGAAAGAAAATTCAATCAAAGAAAAAACTGTGCAAATGCAAAATAAATAAATAAAAAAAAATATTGAAGAGAATGTGTTTGTCGTTTTTTTTTTTTTTTTTTTTTAAGTAAAAAAAAAATAGAAATTGAAATTGTTTTATTTAAATCACTTTTTTTTTGAAGTGCAAAAAGTTCAAATTTCTTTGAATGAATAGTTTTGACACAAACGTTCCGCAGTGGGCGGCTGCTTCTCCATTGGGAGAACATTTTCAATAATAACAAAAAAGTTTTCAAATGCAACTTGAGAGTCTCAAATATTTTATTTGCATTCAAAAACTATTTTCTATGATTGAAAACCTTTATCTTTGCATTTAAGATACTTTTTTTTATTGATTCTGTTGTTTGTTTGTTTGAAGCAACTTCTTTTTTGGTTGAATAATAAAGACACAAATGTCCTACCCATTTTATGGTCCAATAAAAAAAATAAAGTTTAAAAAATCAAAGAAAAGCAGTGTTCAAATGTATTTTTTGGAGTCTCAAATATATTTTTGCATTCAAATATTTTTTTTCTTTGAACGAAAAGTTTGATTGAAGTGAAGGTTTTTTAATTAAAAATATATTTTTTGATTGAAGCAACCTTTTTTTTGATTGAATGATAAAGAAACAAATCTACCTTCATAACCATATATGGGTAGAACATTTGTGTCTTTATTATTCAATCAAAAAAGAAGTTGCTTCAAAGATACAAATAACAGAATCAATAAAAAAATTAACTTTCAATCATTGAAAATAGTTTTTGAATGCAAATAAAATATTTGAGTCAATGTTACTTCAATTAAAAAGTTGCTTTAAACAAAAAAGACTGGACTTCTACCAAATAAAACTTTTTCAATCAAAGAATAGCAGAGTTCAAATATATTTTTGCATTCAAAATTTTTTTTTCTTTGATTGAAAAGTTTGTTTTAATTTTTGATTGAAGTGACGTTTTTTTATTTTTATAAAAAATATATTTTTTGATTGAAGCAACCTTTTTTTTATTGAATGATAAAGAAACAAATCTCCCTTCACAGATTATCAAGTTTATTAAAATAATCCTAGTTTTAGTGCGCTATCCAGGAACATCCACATGGTGGCACTCTTACCCCGATATTAATCCGAACTTTGACTCGCTACCAACAGTCATATGAACATTAATCAGCTGTCGGTATGTTCGCTTGCAACATCACCAGTTATGTCACTATGCTGTGGTGAAGGAGCGACACCGCTTTAAAAACTTCAAAGTGAACGTTTCCGGCGCTCGCGCGTCAGGCGTGATGTTTTTAGCAAACGCAGTAATAATAGCCGTCCGTGTCCCACATTAGATAGAGCGTCTCAGCTTGCCAAAGCGTCTCGCGCAGATATAAACATTCATCACCTGCATGATGTTATGTGGCAATTTAGCGCGTGCGTCACGTCACCAGAAGTAAACCTTTAATGATCGGCTGCTGCAGGAGGAAAAACTCCCTCTCTGTAACCAACTCCAGCCTGAGTCCCTTCTCCATGATCCTCTTAAACAGAGTCCAGCAGGGGAAGCCATGCTTTCCTTTCATTCCCTCTCCAGGATCTGCAGCAGGACAGGTTAATAGTGGCAACGCATGCGTGCGCAAAGAAAACATGGAACAGAGGAAAACTGAGATGCTGCGCTGAATGAGGAAGAGGAGCTCTATGGGGCTTGACTTAAATAAATAAATAAAAAAAGACATTTTTTCCTCTGTGGTGGTTTTAATATCAGTCAGAACCTGTTTGCTTTCTGCTGTAGAAGCAGCAGCGCTGTGGATTCCCTGTTTATCGGATTTCTCTTCCTCAGAGCTGGAAATCACAATGCGCAAAACCTGACGGGATTAAACATATCTGCCAAAAACTGTCAGTTTCAAGAACCTGAAGATCTGATTTCTCTCTCTTTTTTTATTTGCCTCCCTACAACCTGCGGTAAACTTTTCCTCTCCCCGGCTCTCCCCCCTGCTCCCTTCCCCTCTCTGGGTGACATCTCAGCGGGATTCCTATGAAGCCAAGCCTCGGGTGACTGGACTGTGCGTGGATTTTCATCTGCTCCCAGAAGGACATCATGTGGACTCCCACGGAGGACGAGAAAATCGGCGTGGGTGAGTAAAAATAACATTTATTTTTTAAAATCCACCTATGTTGTGTTCTGAATGTTTGTCTAAATTATTTAAAAACACCAGCACTAACTGTCAAACAGATGACTGTCATGCTGCAGAGTCAGGTATTTCCATCCACTACAATACTTCTCCCTTCTTTTATGTTGGCTGTGAGCATTTTCTCTTAAATAGGTAGTTGCCTATCTGGGGCAATCAAAAGTAGACTATTACACTTTGCTTTATGTTTCTACATATCCAGCAGAACAGTACAAGTCTTTGCACTTTTGCTTTCATGGTCTCCTTCAGGAGATCATGTAAGAATCCTGCAGTGGGCTGTCTGTCTTAGATGCAGTGTAAGACAGGCTGAGTTGTAGACCTCAGAAACCCTGATAAATGCCTCAATATACAGTAAATCTGGAAGGACAATAAAAGGAGCCAAAGGATGGTACATCAATCTGTGACCACAGCAGACCAGAAGCGATCTATCAGGCTGGATTGTGTTGTGGTGGGATCTCAGTTAATTGTTTTAGAGGACTTTATTTAGGGGACTGTAGGCAATAATCAGCAGTTTACTTTTTCTCTCCTTCTTGTCTTCTGTTATTCCCTCACATCAGTTAATCTCTTTAATCCTTGAAAGCACCCTCTGACTAATATTTCTTTTTTTAATGTTGTGTTTAATAAATTTATTAATTGCAGTTTCATTGAACTTCCAAATGAACAGACCAAAAGTTAGTGAACTTTTCATAAAAACTTTGATCTATTATTAGTTGTTCTTTGTTTTAAACACATCAGATATTTCTATACAATACATCTTATAAGCAGGAATATCATCCATGTTTTCCTTGATGATTATAAGGTCAGATAACTTTTGTCTTTGGTTTGATTATTCTTTAAAAAACAGTTTTTTTATAAACACTATTTTAAAATATTGTTCCAGTTAACCATAACAGCATTACAGATGTTCAGTGCTTCCTTTCCACAACATCCAAAACTTGAGATCTGTTGATTGTGGACGCCTTCTGAGTGCAGAGATGTTGGACAGACCACTTGCCACTGTTACACACAAACTAACCACTAACACACTGTATTTCAGTGTAGTGCCGTGCTCTTGTGTTGTTCAGGAGAAACCACTCCGACGGGGGTGACAGTAGCGTTGGATGTAGGAGTTTGCATTGTAATCCAAGGGTTGATGGTTCAAGCCCTGTCTCTGGCTATAAGTGTCCTTTGGAAAGACACCTCAACTGTATTGCCTACTCATGGTGTGGTCTGTCAGTGAGCCCCAGGGCAGCTGTGGCTACTATGTAGTTTTTCACCATCAGAGTGTAAGCGTGAATGACTGAATGTAGTGTAAAGTGCTTTGGTCAAGTCTCCTGACTTGAAAAAGTGCTATATAAGTACAGACCATTTTACCTTTCTTCTGGGTCTCTGCTTTATTTGTTTCAAGGTTTGACATGTTGTGGTTCAGACATGTTATTGTGTATAGCCTACCTTGGTTATAAAAAGTGCTTATTTGAGCTTCTGATGGTTTTCTGTCATCTTCAACTAGTGTCCTAATCCTCCTTTGACATCATCTGTTTTTTAGGGCCAATCTCCCAATAGATTGTTCTAAGAAACAATCCCAGCTGATGGGCAGTGAAGTATGCAGACCTGTCTGTCTGGCATTAATAACCATGCCAAGTCAATGCCATTTGCCCTATCCTGTACTGTAATTGGAAGGGCAAGTGTGTTTTTTTTCAGTTCATTTGACCACAGTTTGTAATGAAGGTGCTGGGAAGTGCACGTTAAAAATAGTCTTTAATTTTCGTTCCCAGTGCTGTGGTCGTAGCCGTAGTCCTCATCTAAAGCTGTGCTTACACTGTGCGTTTTTTTTACCCTTTTCGGGGTCGTGCGAGAATTTTCCGATCAGGCTGACTTTCAGCCTGATAGTGCGTCGTGTAGTTTACAGGGGGTAATGAGGGGCGATCAGCCTCTTACGGCCACCTCCCGATCAGGAATTGTGAGGTCTGGAGAAAATCAAACACGTTTGTCATGGGCAAATCACTCAGTGGGTACTATGCGCAAACAAGACTCTTCTTTTTCTTCTTCCAGATGTAAACACAGAAGCATGACGGGGGTGCGAGTGAAATTGAGTTCTCTCAGTAAAATTGACAAACCGTAGTAGCCACGTTTGCACTTTATCTTCGTCCAAATGCATCGCCTCCTTTTCTTTTTAAGGCTTTCAGCACAATATTGCACAAATTGCACAGGATGGATTCGAACATGGGTTGGCCGAGTCGAGGACTAAGGCCTCAGTGCATGGGTCGTGGGCGCTAACCACTGCACCACCAAAGTACACCCCCCAATGTGGTTATTAGATGTAAAGTGTGAGCAGGTAGATCGCATCAGAGCGTCGTGCTACACATAGATTGTGAGCTGTGAACTCACACTGTACGACGAAACCTTGCGGTTTAGTCATACAGTATGAGCTGTAGCTGCATGCAACGATTGAAAAAAATGTGTACGCCCGGCTTAGTTCCATTTGTTTCTCTCTCTGTGCAGCTGGGAATTCTAGATTTAGTTGTGCTAAAAGTTTCTGCTGTTCAAGACCAAATCAAGACTTCTCCAAAGTTTCCTTACCAAGTGCCTTTAAACTGCATTTCCTCAACATTCATTTTAGCATAGTCATTCAGTTTCTAACAAACACCTAAAAAAAAAAGTCTTAGAATATTTCCTCATTAACTGAGACCACCCATGCAGACATGAACTTGGAGAGTCCAACAACATTTGCATAAGTGCTTTAAATGAGGTGACAGACCCCCAGCCTCTCCAAACCCTGGAGGTCAGAGCCATTGATTGACAGTTGGTTGGATCGTTCCAACTGACCAATTAAGGGGGGGGAGAGTCTACACCAGTATGTGCTGTGGGAGGAAGCAAGACTCTCCTGACAGGAAGTCGATGTGGGGAATCATGACTCCAGCACTCGGTTAATTGGAAACAAACATTAGCTGAATCTGAATGAGACTTTGTAGCTGCACCCCCACCCTGCTTTTTTCACCCCAGCCATAGTTTCCTGCTATGTTTTTATTTTTTTCTCTCTAGCCTGGACAATCCCATGCTTTACAAAGTATTGATCGACATCTCTATAGAGTCATTTGTGTCGGGACAGCTTGTGATATTTTATCATAAATATTTTGATGAAGTTGTTCTTTCTGATCGCAGAATCCTGCATATCATATGTAGCTTGCAGCAGACATTTTGTTTCATCTCTCCTCTGATTCTTTTTTTTCTCGTTAACATTGATAATTGAAGTTACCCAAAAGCAAAGACATCCGAAGGACTGAGCACAGGGAGTAAACAAATCCTTTAAAACCTCTTGGCTGGAAACTGGTATCATTGTTTTCCTGAAAATGTTTTTCTGTAGCCTTTGGTAATCCAAGCATTTGTGATTTTTGCAGGATAACGCTCTGCATACCAAGGCAAGAAGAGTGGTAACTCATAGAGGCGTTCCAATGGAGTTGGGATGACTAGTGCCTCGTTGTAGAAAACAGCTATTCAGCTGCATGAATGCAGCTTTGTGGCCCCCATAGAGGTTCCTGAATACAGCTTCACCTCCCCCAGGGCTGCACTGCACACTGCTCAGTTCTCACACTCGACACATAACACAAACAGACGAACGGATAGATCGAGAAAGAACTGGACATGTGGAGTGATGTCGGATATGTACATGTATCTAATCTAGCTTGGAAATATCACACCAATGCCGCTTTAGGAATAATGTTGCACTTGATTTAGAGGCTTCATCTCTTCTGCTTTATAATCAACTTATTTGTAGGATTCAGAATATAAATCTCACTCACCTCCTTTACTGAAAACAAGTTGAGATGATATTAAAACCAACGCCCCAGCTGAGAGGATTTTAAACCCACACAATAAGACTCCAGCCTACCAGCTGGGCCGCTCTCAGAACCTTCTTGTTATGAGCTGAAACCGTGCCAAACGCTGGACCGCCCTGTCAGCTGATGACAGACATGCTGAAGAATTTCTGCAGGCATAAACCAACAAACTCTGTTTAAATTGGGTCAATGAACTGATGTGTAAATGATGTTCCTGATTCATGTAATGTTTGTGCTGTGTTGTTTTTTTTCCTAGACCAACTTTTCCCATTTCTTATCCTGTGCTCAACTGTGACTTATTGTTGTGTCCTTTTAGATTAGAGCAGCTCCAATAGCAGACTACAGATGGTGCCATTATTAGACGTCTCCCTAGACAGTGAAGCACTCTGTCAGACATTTCATAACCACAATTAAACCACTCTTCTTATGCAAATCAGGGTCGGACTTTTATGATGAATCACAAACTTAACTGTAATTCAGTGAAAACATTGATGTATAATGCAGCATGATGTCATGTTACTGGGTTTGAGTAATGGCCTTAATTGGGCCTACAGATGTTGGCACCCCTGGTGAAGATGAATAAAAGGCTTTTGAATTAATTCATGCAAATTAATTAGTTTCTTTTTGCCATTGGCACTAATATTTTTTACCCCTGCTGTTACTTTGGCAATTTTGGTTTCACGGTCTGCTGCAAGAGGTGACGTAAGAGTCTTACAATAGACTATCCTTCTTAAAAGAGCTTCAGCGTGAGGCAGGCTAATTTGTAGACCCCAGGAGCCCTGGTATCAGCTTCAATATAGAGTCAAACTGGAGGAAAGGAAAAAGAGGGAAGGAAGCAATGGGTAGGAGTGATCTGTGACCACAGCAAGGATCTATCAGACTGTATTGTGTTGCGGTGGATTTATGGTTAATTATTCCAGGGGACTTTATTTAGAGGACTTAAGGCAGATGGTGCCATTAAGAGATTCCTCCCCAGACAAGGAAGTGCTCTGTCAGACATTCCATAAGCATATATGTTGTTGTGCAAATCAGGATTGGACTTCTATGATAAATGACTAACTTGGATGTCAGTTAGTGAAAACATTGCTGCATGAAGCAGCTTGATGTCATGTTGCTGGCTTTGAGTGAAGGCTAAAATTGGTCCTACAGATGCCGGCAATCCTGTTAAAAATGAATTAAATACTTTTGAAACATCCAGTTTAAAACAAAATACTAATATTTTTTTTACTGTGAGTGGCACAATTAAATGCAACCCTGCTGTTAAAACTGTGCACATGCTCTCTGTTGCCAATAGGATTAGCAATTATTCTTCCCCTGTAACATTTCAAATGATTGGAGCAACAAGAGAATGGTATCTTCCATCGTTCTTCTTTGCAAAGTAACTTCTGATCATCAGTAGTCCTGACTCCAACTTTGCTATCTTTGCTCTTTCAGTAAAAGCTGTAGAATTCAGCAAATTTTCTGTCAGGATAACATTTATGTGTTAATTTATGCTTACATTTCATATCTTTACCATGTTTAAACACATTCATAATGAGCCATTGTCAGTCTGTCTAAGAGATTGACAGTTTTTTGTTTTAACTGTGGTATTGACTAGGTTTAAATACCAGGAACTTTAACAAGATTCTTGAAGTGCTTGGAAGAGGAAAGAGCCCTCAGCCTTTCGGTTCCTCCACCATGCTAAACAAGTGCTTTTCATATTTGTTTAACTTAAAAAACCTCCTTGGAAATTTCTTCCTCAACACTTTTTTCTAATCTCATCTGAGCAATGCAAAAAGTTTTAGTAAAAATCCCTGTAGAGCTCAGAAAACCTCAAAATCTAAAATTTTTGAAGACAGGAAAAAGTTTTCTAGCATCCACTGGTCTGTTGCAGAGAGGGTTTTCACATCACCTGGTAAACTCAAAGATGCTTTATTTATTTATTTATTTATTTAAACATCCTGGTCCTTTTAATGTCATGTCATGTTTCCGCTCCTGAATTCTTTAATTAAAGGTTTGAATCTAAACTTTCCATTTTGAGATGGTCCTACTGTGACACAGCTGAATTTAAATGAAGTATTTCTACACATCTTTACCTGCAGTGGTAATACATTTCTGCTTCTATATTTCTGCTTAAGGACGTCTGCTAATTTTTGACTTTTTGTTTTGCATACTTTTATATGTAATTCTGTATTGTACCATATTCATCTTCACCAGCTTAAACAGTTTTCGCAGATGGTGTTAAACTACGACTGTGATGTCCTCCATTGCATTATAGCCATTACAGGGATATTAGAGCCATTAGGGTACAGAGCAGCTGTTTGTGTGTGTGTGTGATTTTGTTTTCTGAGCTTTATGTCCCAGTTTAACTTTTGATTTAGAAATAAACATTTGGGATTTCATTATCAATGTGTTTCATAATTTTTTGTGTGTGTGTCCTACCTTAAGCAGGATTAATCTTTTTATGCTTATTCATGCTCTTTAATCCCAACTTTAATGGAAAAGCTTAGAAGTACCCATAATGCTCTTTTTTTCTTATGAACAGGATTAATTTAGCTAAAAATAAAATAAAACCATATTTATTAGTGTGCAGTTTTGCATCCATTTACAGCTTAATGAAAGGGAGCCCTGTCTGCTGTGTCATGATAAACTGAACTGTGTTTGAACTTGGAATTTGTTGAACAGTCACTCTGAGGCATGTTACTGCTTCTCATGGCCATCGGTGTTTAGTGACCCAGATGTACAGCTTTATTCATTAGAAATTGCTGTCATAAAAGAAAATTCTCAGAGGAGGGGAAACACTTAATTAGTAAGAAATAGCAGATTTCCCCTGACATAATATAACAAGGTGAGTCTTCCATAGTTTCAATTAAGATTTTTAAAATAAAGCAGTTAAAATTGATGCCAGCGACTGGCTCAGACATACTTGGCATTAAAAGAAAAAATAATATTTTTGTTTTTTATTTTACAGTAGTTGAAAGAGCCTTTTAGGACTCGTCCACTCTGAGGCTGGAGTCTATCTACAAAGGTATTTTATATTTGATTTAAACTGACTTGTATTATTTTGTCGATTAGGCTAGTCATGTTCTGGTTTCTGTAGAAAATAATTATCAAAACAAGCCCCACAAGTGGAAAAATTTCAAAACACTGTTGTTTCTTTGTGTACACTCAAACTGTACATTTTCTTAAATGATGACGTCGTAGCTCTGTCTTTCACTGTGAGCCAAATGTCCCTAGAACTAGGCCATATGGCCTATACATCTTAGTATCAAATTTTGTGGAACTATTGTGATAACGATACATTTGATGATAAAAACACTCCTCATTAATTCTGTGAAGTCGTTTTTAGGTAACTGTATAGCTGAATGCCACAAATTTAGGCTAGGCTTCTTCAGGACAAAAGTTACATAATGAAGTGAGTTTTATATCACAATACATTCCGTAGTAACAGCATTGATCATATTATTAAAATGTACCATTGCCCCAATGGGTGGGAACATTTTAGGAAGTAAGGTATTGAAAATAAAAATCACTATTCACCCATTTTTGTTTCTTTATCATCTCTAATTCTAGCTTATTGTTTATGTGACAAATATAAATTGTTATCATGACAATTTTAATTTATTACCATAAAGATAAATGACAAGATAAATTCCCACCACTACCCCTCACTTTCACAAACAAGCCACATTGCTAAGTGTTTTGTTCATCCATCCCTCTATTTTCTTCCGCTTAGTCCTTGTCAGTGTCGTGGTGGGGCTGGTGCCTATCTCCAGCTGTCTATGGGCGAGAGGCGAGGTACAACCGCTGGACAGGTGGCCAGTCTGTCACAGAGCAAAACAGAGACACACAAAGACACACAACCATTCACATACACACCCGCCTAAGGAGAATTTTGAGAAGCCAATTAACCTAACAATCATGTTTTTGGACTGTGTGAGGAAGCTGGAGTACCCGGAGAGAACCCACACATGATCAGTGAGAACATGCAAACTCCATGCAGAAACATCTGGCCAGGAATCGCACCCAGAACCTTCTTGCTGCAAGGCAACAGTGCTACCCACTGCGTTAGCCTGCAGCTTGTTTTGTGTTCATGCTAAAGCTAATACTGGCCTTGTTATGGCCATTAGCAACATTTTCAGATTCTTCATTTCCAGATCACCTGCATCACACGCTGTGTCCCCATGTAAAGGTCACAATGAACACGGGCAGATGTCTCAGTCTTATCTCCCCATCATGTTACTGTTACTGTTTAGTAGCATTCCCAGTTTTTATTTTTTTGCATGTTTCCATGGTAATGTCACAACGCCACCAATGGGCCTGGCATATCTATTAAAGCGTTTATTGTGGAGCTCTGTCCTCTCTTGCAGACATGTTTTCTTAATTTCTCATGGAAATTTATGGTGTTTATCTTAATGTGGATAGGACCTTACTTCAGCATTGTCATTGTTTCCATAAGAGTGTGAAAAGTAAAGTTTTTCATTGTTTCCTAATGAGCTTCAACCCTTGTTGGATTTGAAGATGCTTACAAGGCTGTAAACAAGTCAGGGTAAGGTTCTCTAGTATTTACAACTGGAGGCTGTCTCTGTTATGTTACCTACACAACAGTAGCTGCACTACTTTCAATAGTAACGTAAGAAGATACAGAAAGATCTCTACTCTTATGAGTATAATTAGTGACAAGTAGGCTAAAAAGGAAATAAAAGGAAATTTTAATAGTGATACTGTATGATATAATGGTGCTTAAAAGACAATTAATTAAATCAGCTAAATGGTTTTAGAAAGAAAAAAAACAAAGACATTTGAGTTTGGACACAAAACATAATTTGAATAATTTAGAGATAAGTGCCTTTTTTATTTTTAAACACCTATGTAGTCCTGCTTTGTAAGCAGTACCTAGCAAGCTGTCAGAGTCTTCAAGCCACACTTAAGATGGATCATTGAATTTGGAGAATATATTATGCTGACATAACAACGTAGAAAGAAAAACACGTAGAAGCTTTTCCGCCATGCAGTCTGCCATGTCAGCTGCTGTCCATGGTACTGACATTCATTCCAGTTCATATTTTTTAGTTTAGGACTGGTCTTTTTTTTCCAATCTATGCCTTCACTTTTTATGTTTTTAACCCCTCCTACCTAAACTGGCAGTCATGAGGATGCTGCAGGATTTTCACAAATCACAAAGTGTTGTGTAGTTCCCGCTCTGTTCTTTCACCATCTGTAGGGGCAAAGCTGAGACCACAATCAACCTAAAGCCTTCACTGTTTTCCCACATTAGAACGGGCAAGTGGGGCATAACACCAAAGAGACAGGAGAGGATTATGGGCAGAGCAGCTGGCCTTAAGAGCTTAATGAACCTTAGTGATGGGTGGTGACGTTCTGTAATTGCTTTCCTTTTTGATGATGAAATTATTTACACATCAATGGAACATTGCCAAGCTTGTCACTGAATCCAAGTGCTCCATGCTGGTGTTAATATAAGGGGATCTGTGAATTAACAGGACAGAGTTGATTTCTGGAATATCTTGGTTTATTTAGCTGGTTTCATGTTTGCTTAAATACACGCTGAATACATTTCCTCTGTTTGTTTATCTGTTGTTGTTTTTCTGATCGTGATCAAGAAGTGAGTGCACACCATTTATATGCTTTTTTTATTTTTATTTTTTTTTATGCCATACAGATACACCATCATGCTTAATTGTAGATCTTATTTTGGATTGTGTTAACATTTGAGACTTAAATTCCACCTCTGGTGCTGGAATGTTGTCTGACTCATTCGCTCTTTGTCTTTCTCATTCCTTTTTGCCTTTGATTAAATGCGTCTGAAATCTCAGTCTCTTAAAAAAAACAAAAAACAAAACTAAACCATACCAGCTTGAATCTTGAAAAAGAATGATAATCAAAATTATTTTGGTTAAGGTAGACATAATATACGTATTGGATTTAAAACATTCGTCGTTCTCTATGCACCAAATAAGAAGCAAGACAGATGATGGAAAATTCATTGTTGTTAATTGTTTATTTGAAGTCTAAGACAATGGTCCTCGACTAGAAAAGGTGGAGACAGTCTCTTTCTCAAAAGGAAGACTCCATCTGTCTTTGCGTCTCACTAAGGATGAAGTGAGAGCTGGAAGATTTAGCCTCGCAACTGCGAGAAATCAGACAAAATACATGAGTAGAACTTTTTTTTTTTAGATAATAACAAAGTTGTAAATACTAAAGTAATATTCCATAGTTCACTTTAAGAAAGCCGCTGATCATCACACTGGGTTCTTGTTTGGATGTGGGCTTCATCACCCCGCTGTGGGAGTTTGCGTGTGTGGGTCACTGATAGTGTTTGTGTGGCTGGAGGAAAGTTCTGCGGTTGTTATGGTTACTCTCAGTTTCCGCAGACACCTTGGTAGGACGGGTTGCACAATTGCCATAACAACAAGCCAACTTCTCAGCTTTCATTCAGAAAAGAGTAGTGCATCATAAACAGTCCTGATTACTCTCAACACTAAAACATATTGCTTTAATATGACCACTTATTTCAAAAGCTGACAGCTGAGACTCGCATACGTAGTTATGATATATCAGTCATATTGTGTTGGTGGACTGAACACTGTATGTGTGACTAACCCACAGTCTTTATATAGATCTGATTTGTTTCAGATTCTAAGTGTATTCTTGAAGTTATTTCTGTATTCCAGAGACCTAAACAGCATTTTTTATTAAGACTAGTTGATGCTGATACAAGAGTGGTTGTTTTCTGTTGCATGCAAAGGAACTTTATTATTTGCTGAAGCAGTTAAACAAAATAAAAGTGCCCCAATCAAATTGTTTGTGAAGATTAGAAAAATGAATTCATATAATTGAAACTTGACAAGCAAATTTATAAGACTGGTTTCTATTGTTTTGGTTATTGGTTAAATAAATAAATAAAAAACTAAATCAAGGGATCTGACTATATGATTTACTTTATCGGATGGGAAGTCTACAGTCTAACTCAAAATGCAAACAAAGCATAAAAGAGATACAGAATTCATTCATCATAAGAGATCTATGCCTCGATTGGTTGATTAGCTGTTCTGGTAGAAATAAAAATGACAGAAGCATAAATCAGCTTTCATTGAGCAGGTTGGAATTATTGAACAAAATTAATTGGTTCAGTTTGGCAACTTTTTTTCAAAAGAATATTTCTGCAGAAAAGACAAGCTGGAGTTAGACTGTTCTGCATGAGTAAAAAAAAAAACAAGTCTGCCTGAGATAATTTATTGTAGGCGGTCTTGGTGAAAATGGGAGAGTTGGGATGATTTTTCTAATTATTACCTCAGAGACCTGAGTGGTTCGTCCCTTAAAAGGCCTGAAGAGAAACATCAAGGCTGCTGTCCCCTTTCACACCTTAAAGGACTCACTCTTCTCTGAAATTCATTTTCTTTGAAAATGCTAGGAGCGCTTGACTAATGCTTAGCAAGTCCTTGGAAAAATGTTAAGTGTGTTTAGTAATCATGACCTTTTTCTCCACATAACTCAAGTAACTTGGCAGTAATTTGCAAAAAAGATCTAAGAGAGCCAACATTTTCTCAGCCTGCCAGTTTCCATTTGTTCTGTTCTGCTACCGGCGCTTGCTTCCTCTGATGGGACGGGATCCAAACACCAAGCTAGGATTCAAAGAAATGGTTTCATCTATTTTCAACTCGTATAGTAAAACCGAGTTCAAATCTGGCTTGTTGTTTTCTCACACGAAAGGGACTAATCTCTTTATAATAGTACAATCTTCATTTAAAATGTTCATCTTTAAAACCTAAATCTTAAATCCTTTTTTATTAATTTTTTATTTTAGCTTTTTATGCCCCTTTGCTCAGTTTTCTCACAAGTAAAGAAAATGAGTCATCATTTGTTTCCAACGTCTGAGCTTTGTTTCCTGAAATGCAAAGCCTGCGTGTCTCTGTGTATTGATTAGTGGATAAAATAAACCTCCAAGTTTGACAGTCCGTCTGTGCTGCAGCGCTCTGTCTATGGTTTGCAGATTAAATTAGAGCATCTTCTTATGTAACCTGAGAATTTTTATAAGAAATTTATGGAGAAATATAAATGACCACCAATATCTTTCACAATTCCCTGATGTAGTACCTGTGATCGAAAGATGTGACGCCTTTTAACAATCTGGAAAAAAGTAGGGTGTGAAAATATTATTTCAAGACCTTATTCTTTCTATCTCTGGATTTTGTTAAATGATAGACAACAGCTGTGTTGTTTCTTCATAATATTATTTTTATTGCTATCATTTGTATTAGTTTTTAGTTTCTTTTTTGGGGGGGATTATTTTCTTTCAGTTGATTTTTGGGTGTTAAATTAATTTTTGCATTATTTGTAATCTATGCAACAATGATTTATTTTTTTTTTAATAAAAAGGATATCGGGAAAAAAAACAAAAAAACAACAAAAAACCTGCCACGGTACCGATGGATTAGTCTGCTTTAATATTAGATGTTTTTTTTTTGTGCAGCCCTATTGGTTGTACTTTCAGCAAGGTCAACAAAGATAAAAGATTGAACGAAATAAAATAAAATGTTTTAATAAAGGAAAGAATTCTCACTCAAAACTCAAAGTACTTTAAAATCCTTCAGTCCAGTCATACAATTATTCTTTGCTGCTTACTTCCTAACATGTGCTGCATAATCCAGCATCTACCATATATTCTGCAACTATTGTTGAATAAAATTAAGCTTAGGTCTTTCTTCATGGATAAGTCATTTTAACATATTAACACATTTGGATACAGAGGTGAGTTTAGCAGGTATTCATTCAGCCAGGCAGAATATGTACACAACATTTATTTCCAATGTTTTTCAATTAGTTTTCTTCATACTGAGGAAATAATGTTTTTTTTTACTGTTTATCTTCAAGGATATATATATATATATATGTATATATATATATATAAACAAAATTGTGATTGACACAGAAAGGCCGGGGGGCAGTGGTTGTTTCTCCACTACCTCTTTTTTTCCTCCTTGTCGTCTGTTAAGCTTTACCTCTATTTTTTACATGATTGTTTCCTCTCTGTTGGTTTTAGATTGTTCACTCTTTAAACTAAACAGTTTTTTCATTCCCCTGCTGTGTTCTTCCTCTCTTTCATCAATCTCTCACTCAGTGTAATGAATATTTAACGTAGAAATTCTATTATTAGACGTAATCGGCCCTCTGCTCCATCCATCATCGGGCTCAGCTTTCTGCTCTGTATGGTTTTTATGCCTTAGTTTTCAGACTGAGTTTGAGTTTCACATCGGGACCATTTATCATCTTCAAAAATGTTTTGGTTTTTATGGTTGAGAAATGCAGATTTTCATTGATTTATCTCAACATGGATCAGCTCTTATTTAACATTTTGTCAAATAGAAAAATGCTGCTGACTGTTAGAATTTTGTACTCGATGAAGAATTTGAATGCAGTGAATCTTTTTCAAAGTTAGACACCTTAATTCGACAGTGCTGTTTTTTCCTCATGAGTAGCACATTGTTAGCAGGTATGTTATGATTTTATAGTGTATCATTAGTATTCCATTGTATGGAACTGTGAGGAATTTGCACAAACCACTGAAATTTTCTTCATTTATTCCAAAAAAGTGTTAAAAAAAATATCAGCTTGGCCCCAAAGCAGAGGTCAACAAAACAGACTTCAATTCAGGTACTAACATAAAGAACTCAAGCACAAACTGACCTAACAAACAAGACATTACAGAAACTTAAATAGTGGCTGATTAGACCACTGTTGACACACAAGGGGGATAACTGACTAACAAACAAATAAACTTAATTAAGCAGATAAATACTGACCAGACACTTAGTACTTTTTAAATTGAACAAATTAACAAAACTACCCAAACTAAGAATATTTAAACAAATGATAAACAAATTTCCCTTCCCATTACAAATGGTGTGACCCGCTGAATAGCCTGCAATGATGCATTGAGAGGAAAGCTGGAGCTCATTGCCCTCAGCCCCCCCAGCAGCAGATCCAAAGGAAGCTGAACTCAAACAAAAATAAATTAATCAATTGCATCTTAACAAAAAACAAACAAACTGACAAATAAAGTTAACTGAATGTGTGCACTGCAAAAACTGAATGTGTGCACTGACTTAAAGTCAGGCTAATGAAAATATTTGAAATGTGCAACTCATTTTGAAAATGAAAAATATAAAATTTACCATGCAGCTTCAGAGTGTGACAGCAGGCCATCACAGGAACATTAAATCATTTGTGTTTTTTTTTCTCTTTTTTTCCTCAGCTTTTGTTGTCATTACACTGCCACAAGGGCAGAGCAATGAGACCAACTCTCTGCTTTTAACCCACCCCCTTGGGGAGCAGTGGGCTGCCATTGTGCAGTGTCTGGGGAGCAGTGTCTTAAGGTTTTTGCTGAGGGACCCAGAGTGGCAGTCTGTGGGAGTGGGGCTTGAACTCAGACCCTCAGGATTCCAAGCTTTATGTCCTAACCACTAGGCCACCACTCCTTGGTCTCCTTCCTTGATCAGCAAGGAAAGAGCTAATATGAGGAAGTAGGATCTTTGCTAGTACCAGTTCATTTAGATTTTCCTATCCTCTGCTAGGAGCTACACTTTTTCCCGTTATTCTTTGTGTGACATGATGTTTAGGCTCAGAATTGTGCCCATGGCTGCCATGAATAGTTCTATGCAAAAAGGTCCTGGCAGTTCTAGGCAGTTCTAGCTAGGACAAGGAAGCAAGATGGTTCCTAGTGGCAATGTGGTTAGCGTAGAGTCCTCCTGATGTTGTGACATATACTATGTGGCACCTTGTATGTTTTGGATTTGGTTGATCCCCCCCATGAAAACATGTTGGATCACAAAAGCCGTCTGTTGGAGGCACCTCATACATTTCAAATATAGAAACCAATTATTAATTATAAAAATAAAAGCATTAGAAATCCTTTGAGAATGAATGTGAGCTGTAAATGAATGTTACACTGACAGCATGAATACATTGCTTTAAAGTCAATCGAGCCAAGATCGGTAGTTCCTAAATATACATTAATATAAAAAGCCAAGTTGGGTAAAGCCCCAGAGCATCCTTCAAATGACTTTCAAACTTAGGACAGATGATTCATGGGTGTCCAAAGTCCGTCCCTCATGTAATGTTTTGTGGTTTGCATAACAAGCATTTATGAAGGAGCATTTAGTGAGTTCTGCTAAACAGCAGTTTTTTGTTTAAACCACAGCAACAAAAGAAAGACAAGACAAGACCTTAGAGACATCAGTAATTAAATCAATAGAAACATCAGCGTATTTTTCTGTTTTCAAGGTGCAGGTTAAAAGAGAAATATTGACTTTGCCGTTTCTAAGGAATGGGCTGCATCACGTCTAATTATTTGCCCAACATCTCTGATCCCAGGAAGCTCCTGTAACCCTGTTTTTATTAACAGCTTAGTTAAAGTTGCAATTTTGTTTAATTTCTTTGTGGCATATCCAATTTTCTAAATCTCACTGTTTTAATTTTTATTTGCCAAACTAACTTTCTGTTTATTATTTACACTTATTTATCTTTAAAAATTGCAGTGAGGCTTTTATTAGGAGAAAAATTAAACCAAATAGTTATAATACCAATACAATTTTAAATGGGTAAAAGGTTTTAGCTTAATTTCGATGGCAGGTATAGTAATTGTAGACCCATGCGAGTCTGAGGGGGATGTTATGTGGACCTGTGTGCCTGCTGTAATGCGTGTGGCCTTCAGGCTACCTTACATTCAGCGTCCCATTGAATTACAATAATGGGTTGGTAATAGGCCTCACTGTGCTTGAACATTTAAGGGGGGCTGTGCTATAGGTCAATGAGCTACTCTGGAGCCTATACAGCGCTGACAGTCTGTGGGTGAAATGGGTTTACTGTACCATTAAGGCTAATGGGTTAGTGCGACACCTAAAATATCTGTCCGGCTTCAGAGACTGCGACTATTGCAGAAGAAAAATGCACTGAAAGCCTTTTTTCATTTCAACTGAAAATGATGTGAATGGTTGTGTGTGTATTTTTTCTCCCTCTTCCATTTTCCACGTTATGCAGCTTTCAGGATGGAAAAAGTAACATTAGCGTTTATACTTTCACTGATATTTTTGCTCTTTTGTTCTCCAAGGATGGACTTTTGGGGGACCGTACAGCCCATCTACGCTGTAAAGTGTGTTTATTTTGGTGGAGAAGGAGAGATTTGTTTTAGTTTGGAACAGTGGGTGATGTACAGCAAGAAGGTCCTGGGTTTAAAACCTATACAGGACCTGTCTGAATGGTTGGATTTTCCTTTTCGCTAAGTTTTCTCTGAGTACTCTGGCTTCCCCTCACTGTCAAATAACAGGAAGCACGCATTCTACATTTTATTGCAAAAGTGTTCACAAACTTTAATCCTTTTATATTTTTTATTAACATTAAAACCACAAACTTCAAGATATTTTGGCAGCACATACTCTGAAGTATAAAAAAAATACATTTCTTAGAGCATTTCTAAAAGAAATCTAACAATCTTGGTCTGCATTTGTGTTCAGTTGCCTTCATTCTGATACCCCCACTAATGAAATCCAGTGCAACCTGTTTCCTTCTGAAGGCTAAATCGCACTGTGGATAGTTCACTTGTGTGTATTTCAATCTCAACATAGATGTGGTGTTCTCTGCAGGCCTCAGATTTGTTGGTGAATATAAATGAACAAAATGCATCATGAGGACCGAGGGACACATCTGCATTTTACTGGAAAGAAAGGGGAAGCACGACTGTCACATTTCCTGCAAACCAGAATCTGTAAGGTGCATTGAGGCTCGGTGTAGGGTTGCAAAAACATCTAATTACATATAAATCATTGAATAAGACCCTAAATACCAGTAATGTGTTTGTTTGTTGTTTAAGCAGAAAATAATTAATGAAGTCTTTAAGATGAGCTATAAAAGGCATTAAAACTTTTGAGCTAAGTTCTCTTTTGCCAAAATAGCCGATGTAGTTCGATAAAACGTTTTCAATCAAACCAAGTGGTCAAGATAAATTTTATTTAATTTAGCAAGGTTTGTGATTTTTTTTTTTTTTTTTGCACGCACCATAAATCAATTGGCTTCAGGGGGGAGAAAGTGTAGTATTGTGTCTGCTGGTCCTTCTATCTGCTACAAAGCTACCAGTTTATACATCGCCTCCCTTCCTTTTACAAAACGAGTGAATAGAAGCCTCAAGGAAGCAACTACAACACCAGATGCTTCAAACAACAGAATCATCAGTTAATATTGGACTAAATGTACAACAATGAAACATTCTAATTTTCTAAAAGTATAATTTTTAACCATATAGTAAAAAAGCCTGAGTGTATTAGATTTTATACACGCTTGGAAAAGTGTTTCCTTCTATGTGTTGATCAAAGCTCATTTCTTCTTTCATTTAACTGTTAAAATCCATCTGGACATTTAAGGCATGCATTGGAAAAGTTATCTGTACATCCGTAAACACTGGTCTTTTTTTTTGTTAGGTTAAGCTCCTATATGCACAGCTGAAAATGAGCATATCTGCATTCTCTTTGTCTTATTTCCATAACCCTCTAAGTGCTTAGATAAGGAAAGGGTGAATTAGAAAATGAGCTCATTTAATTTGGATTAAGTGAAACCCACACACACCAAATGTTTCATGTATGGGTTCAAAGCAAAATGTCTTTAATATTTATTTTTCCTAACATTGAGGGATGAGTAAAAAGCATCCCACATCAGTAGAGGCTGCTAACAGCATCAGTATCCTCTTCGTCCTCAAAAGGAGGTGCCTGCATCACTCCTCAGTGATAACAGATGGAGTTACTGCTGTGGTCTGCATGTTAAGGGCAGCAGAAACGTCCGCGTAGGAGAGCAGTCTGCAAGACGGCTAGGAATTAACATCTATCAACATAAATTATAAACCATAAATCTGAATATTTTATTACTGTGTTCTTTATTTCTTACGCTAATGGTTACATCTCCCTCCCTCAGTACTTTGAATCCCATCTTCCTCCTTCCACTGTGGCCTAGGTGCCATCTTTTCCTGTCCATCAATCAGCTCTGTCTTTCTGACCCAGCGCTCTTTCATTTTAAACCCGTTCCTCCGACAGCCTAATTCCTGGCAAATGACGGCCGTTTTCATTGACCTGATTAGATCCGGGCTCTCAGCCGGTATGGATTTAGTAAATGTGTATAAGCAAGATTTCCTGAGAGTTGCAGCCATGGGTCTTTTATTTGGATATCTATGCCGTTATGTGGAGATGTTCAAGGTTTTTTTTTGTATTTATGAAGCTGCTTTATTAAACATTAACATACTTTTTTATTTGCTTCTTAGAGGCTGATCCAAATGCTTAAAACTTTAAATCCTGGAAAACATGATGTTTTTCATTTGGTCTGTTGGGTTTGCTAGGAATTTAACAAAACAGGAAATTCTGTGCATGAAGGGAGTAAGAAATAATACTCTAGTAAGGTCAAAATAATTTTTATCCTCATTTGACTTTATTTTCAGGGCATATGTGGCGCAATGACAAAGTGATGTTCCTCTGATTGCACTTTGAAGTCAACTTGACCTGTTTAGTAGTTTTTTTGGTCAGAAATAAAACAAAGCATTGTAGAAGTTCTTATTGAAGCTTATATAAGGTTAAACGGTCAATGTTTTACCATATGCTAATTCTTAAAAGGTTGTAGACCAATTAAAATGGGTTTGAATGTTGGTATGAGTTTCAGGGTAATGAGGAAATTTTTCATGCAGATTGGAAAAAGGTTTTTGTTCTTTAGCAGCTAATTAAGAAGCTTAGGGCCTTTCAGGACCAGCAGGGAAGTTTCTCATAGGATTTTTTTGCTCAGTTTGAACTGGTTTAATAAAAAATGTGGGTTAGAATTCATCCTAAATTATTTACGTGCCATCAGATAAATGTTAAAATTATTAATTTGTAACTTCTCTTCTATTTTTCAGACTGAGACTTGAATGTGAAAGAACACATTTCGTAGTATTTTAGGTTTTAAATGAATACAAAGCAAAATCCCTTTTTTCTACATAGGAAGTGTTTTTTTTTATAATGTCAGTATATGCATCATTTCCCATTTACCTGATAGTTTCATAATATGTGAAAGCCATGTCTGACTAATCACAGTTATGTTTTTACTCGGAAGGACCAAAGAAGGCTTGAGTTTTTCCTTCAGTACCATGCATGTAACTTTTATGAGACACACAGATCTAACAAACTCCTGTGGGATAAACGATTTCGGAACAATGGAACAATTAACAAACACCTTTGTGCTCAAATTATGGGAACATTTAGGAAGTTTTTCTTTTGCATTGACTGATTGGGTTGTTTACTGACTTTAACTCTTCCCATTATGAACTGCTTTTGCATTATGTCCAGATTAGCCTTTTACCCCAGACACAGATCCCAGTCATTGAAAGTCAGGAAACTATTTGGAGTTTTAAAATACTGCAAAATTATATTTAACTAGAAATCACAATAGTATCAGCGAACCCATCAAAGTTCTCTAATAGAATTAACATTGCCTTCTTTAATTTTGCTTACCCATCAGTGGGATTTGATGGTGCAGTTTTCTTTTTTTGTCAGTCATTTCTTCATATTTAAAATTTGGATCAAACAGTTTATCAAACAGGTTATTCTTATGGGAATATTTTAGTTTTTTATAATATGCATTTGAATTCTGCTCACTATGTTCTATGGGCAGTTATTAAATGCTTAAATTTAATTAAATTACTCTAAATTAAATTAAATGCTAGACTAGTAGCATTTTGTTGCCTATTTAACAGGAACTTTGATTATTTTAGCTCTATATGGTTCCAGTAATTGGTGTGTGGACTTCATAACCTTGAGCTTTAGTTTAAATATAAAAATGATGAGGGATGTCCTAATTCAATATTGATATTGGAAAATTTGTCTGATATCAGCTACAAGAAAAAAAGAATATTCTGTAATGAATATTATATATAACATTTTTCTGAGAGAAGCACTCCTTTTGTTTCTAGCTGTGCAGCCCATGCTAACATCTATCATTCAATATTGGTATCAGGCGATACTCAGAGCTACAAAATCGATATTACAAAGTTGGGACACTCCTAGAAATTATGCTGACTAAGAATTTTGCTCCTTCAATAGAAAAATACCCATGCATAATATAGATTTGCAAAAAGGGTAAGTAGAGATGAGGCAATGCTCTTTAGAACTCTCAAAATGCATTTTGGTTGCAGCAGAGATTAATCAGACGGTAAAACAACCAATACCATCTGGAGTCAAATTTAGGCATGTACTACAATGCCAGTAGTACATTAATCAAGAGTTCCCCTGGACTTTAATCTTGCACTGCTTTCAAGCTCCCCTCTTAAGGTACGTTGATAGCGAGTTTCACAGCTGGAGTGAAGGTTTTACTCTGCAGCACTGCGAAGCAGAACGGGGCGAAGGTTGTGATTCTAGCGAGCAACCAACGTGTTTTTGGTGAATTCAGTGTAGTTAGATAGCCGCTGCGCCTGCAAAGTTGAAAATCTAATCTTTCATTAACAATTGATAAAAACCAATCAGGGACTAGATGTAGCTGTGACATACATTGAAGGATGCGGCACTGATTCGCTTTTTTCATCTGCGGGACTCAGGGACACCAGTGGCTTTCCTTGGCTTTCCAAAGTAAACACTGTATAGTGCCATCTTGCATTCGGCGTGAACGCATCATTACCTATCGTTTTTACCTAGAATTTGCTCCTGAGGGAATTTTTCTGCCTTAGTTGCAGTATTATAAGAGAGTGTTTTTGTTAAAAGTCAATCTCTCAAGATATATAGGTTTACTTTGATGAGGTTAAAATGCATCATGGGTATAGACCTAAGTCTGAAACTTACTATGCTTGCAGATTGAAGAGCAGAATCACACCCTGGGAGGGCTGTGTAACAACAAAATGTTTTTGGCAACACTGCTGTAATCATATGTTGAGTTGTCAGTGTTGTGCATTTTAAGATTGTATTTATTTGGTAAACTACGGGATTCCTGTTCTCACATTTGACACAAGTACAGGGATTTTAAGTTTAAAGTGATAAAAAATGTTAAGAATTAGAAATAGATGTTATTGAAAGGGCCTAAAATTATTTTTTTTCCCCACATACTTACAGCACCTGTTTTATGGCTGCATTTATGGATATATTTCTATAGGTTATCTTTTCTATTTTTTCTAAAAAAAAACAAAAAACTTCCTAGTTTAACTATGTTGGACATTTAAAGATGTTTATAAAATGAGTAAGACGTTTAATAAAGCTGCAGTTAAGCCACCGTTTTCTTTTATCTCCGCTTTTTTCTGTGGCTCATTAAGATTATTTACTAATTGTTCTTCCCTGGCAATCAAAATTAGACAAATTATGCACAGAAGTATTTAACTTAATGTGGAACATGTTCTGTTTTCATACTTTGGCCCTATTTCTGAGTGTTTCCCTGGCTGCTCCCTCTATGAGTCCCGTTAGGACGGCTCTGATCATCAGCTATGAATATTAGCCTGCTGTTACTAATTGATTCAACAAATCACGAATCCTCATCCTGGAGTTGAAAAAGCCAATAAACACTTAGCAGAAATAAATCCTCCTTACTGTGTGGGAAAGCTGCTGCTAAATTAGAATAAATGCTATTTTCCATCTGTTCCCACTCAGAGCTGTGGGAAAATTGAACTTTGTGAAGAAATTATTGTGAAATATTTTATTTTCAGGTTAAATGTTGCTATACCATAAAAAGATAACAAAACATTTAAATCCTTACTTGTCATTTTGGAAATCAAAGCTGAATTAACACTTTACTTGTAGCGATATCAGTCTTTCAGTTTTTTTCCCTTACTTTACGGTACTTCTTTTCGATAACTATAGCAAGAACATGTAAACCAGAGAAGCTTTTTTGTTAATCTGGCCAAATCAAAATACAGGAGAGCTATTCCAATGTAAATGACGCCTGATTGTAGATGTTATGTGATGACATAACAGGTGATAACTGCTGCATAATGTCACACTGTAAGAAATGTCCGTAAATACACAGTATAAAGTACTGTATTTATGTGAAGGGATTTTCCATAATTTGTTTTTACTTACCTTTTAACTGTACTTATCAGAGCCATATAGGTGAGAGTTCTTACAACTCCACTGACGACATTTTAGAGTAATGTTGCCCAATTTATTTTTATTTTTTTTACTGAAAAATCCTTTAAAAAAAAACAGGAACGATCATGGCAGTAAATTACATGGACCCTTTCTGTATTGTTTTTTTTTTTTTTAACAAATTATTTTTTACGGTGCACATCCTAAGTATTTGAAAAATCTTGAAGAAATTTAAAAAATTAGTTTGTATTGCAAATGTTGCTCATAATGTTTATGTGGGGCTTTTGCTGCTTTTGGTTTTATTATTAGTATTACAAAGCATTTAGTCTTTACTTATGCATCAAAACTCATTTCCCTAAGGAATTTTTGATTTTCGTACCATTGGTTTATGTATCTACTGACTCAAATTTTGGGACATTATGAGCTTTGATGGATTTGATTACCCCCCCCCCCCAAAAAACAAAAACAAAATGTTAATCGTTTTCAGTTATATGGATACTTTCTCTTGTTTGCAAGCTTATTGCTGCCTAAATGCAAATAATGAGAAAATTGCTGCATTTCAGTTTAAAACATGATAAGAATTAAAACTCTTATAATAAAACCAACACATTTACTGTATATTTTGTAGGTGAAAAGCAAAGAAAACCATTTATAGCCAAACAAGTGAAGACATTACATCAATTCTATATAATAGGAGACATTTTAGTGCGGTCCCAGACAAAGTCAAATGGAAAACATGTCATGTTGCTTCCTCCAAATAATCACTTAATATCGATCTTTCAGATTGGTTAAATGCACACATTCAGGCATAAGATGCTTTCTTCAGGGTTTAATGGCACTTAATGGCAGGTGTAAGTGGCCTCCTTTGTCATTAAAAGGACATTACACATAACTGTCCATACATAAACCAGAATATTATATCAGCTTTGTCTGAGCTCTTTATTTTACAGCTTTGAACTTTATTTTGAAAGGGAAAATCTCTGGATGAATGATGAGTAGCAGATCTGAGCCGGGAACACTAAGCTGCCGACTTGCAGTCAGTGAGATGTATAACCTGACACCCATCCGGTCCCCTAAGAGGCAGCTGGGGTGTCGCGTTGGATGGAGGACGAATGAAAGTGACATCATCAAGTCATGCTGACTGAGCTCTTTTCTGGGATGAGACAATTTGCCAAGATGGCAGACTGTTAAACCTGTAATACATGACTGGGCACAAGGCGAGGACGAGGGATTGGAGTTTAGAGTCCATCTTAGGGAGGTAAATTGAGGCCAGGATGAGTAAATTAAACTCACTCGCTGAGTCGAACTGCTGGCAGACAAAGATAAACAGAGATATTGCTCATCTCTGTAAAACAAATAATATTCAAACTGTTCATTAAATCTCTACTGGATGGCAAAATGGATATTTCTAAAAACAAAAACAAATCAATTCTCTGGCTAACTGGTTAACTACGTCTATTAAAACTGGATTTTCTTTTCAGTTATAAGTTGTTGTCATTAAAAATAAAAAATAAACAAGTATGTGTAAACTACAAGGACTTAAACTTGTGAAGTAACCCTCGTTGGCTTTGGTTTGTCTGATTCCTTTGTTCATAACATCAGCTGAAAGTTAAGGTCACTGCCTGTGACTCTGGTTCTATGAATAACTTGGAACTAATAAATGTTGAATAGCAATTGGTTTTACTGCAACTGTTCCAGCACAGAAATGGCAGAAGATGTTGGAGATGATGTGAGCAATGAACTGAGTTTATACTTGGAGTGGCAGAGCTTTTAACATGAGAAAATAGTCTGCAGGCACCATACAGGCTACTATCTGCATAATCAGGCCCCTGACAGCCTAGCCTGGACCTGGGAAGATATGATTTTAGATACTGCCCTAACACATGAAACTCTCTTACTTTCTGAGTATTTTTCTGCATGCATGTTCTCTCTTTAACCCTAGCATCTAGCCACCTGCACCATACTTTGTATTTGTTAAGTAATCTTGTTTAGAACAGTTTCTAGATCAGGGGTCACAAATACAACAAATGTATAAACTGTACATACTTTCATTACGTATTCCTATAGTGCGTAAATCCCAGGACCAGCTCACCTTTGACTTCAGAGAGTGCTTTTAGTTTAGGAAAGCTATCTCTCAATGAGTAGATTTCTCCTCCACTGTATCTCCTCTCAGTCTGTGGGAGAATCAATTAATACCTGCTGAATAATGCCCCTCAGCAAGTTGGCATCACATACGCCACTAACTCGGCTCCAATGCTGCATCTGAGCTGTAAAAACCTCTCCCTGCAGCAAAGGCAGTGCACTTATAAAAAGTCGCTTTAATAGGCTGTGTTGTATAAAATCGTTTTGTTAGATTTGAAGTAACGTAACAGTGTAATAAGTGTTTCATTACTTAGATAATGATATAGTAAAAATGTGACATGCATGTGTATTTAGCCATCCTAAGGCTGTACCTTGTAGACTCTGTTGATTATAAAATTGAGGCTGAAATTGTTTTCGGCTTATTTGTTAAATTGAAATATACAATATTAGCTCACATTATTTTCAAAGTAGGTGAAGCTTATTTAGAGCTGATAAACACCCTCTGCACACAAATTTTCCTGAAGTCTTACCACAGATCCTCAGTTGGTTTAGAGTTGGGCTTTGATGGTGCCTTTGACCAAAAACTTTCCACTATAGCTTTAAGTATATGGTAACAGTTGCTGTCATGCTGGATTAGGAGCCTCCAACTGATACTCAAGTTTTTTTTTTTTTTTTAACCTCTAATAGGTTTTTCTCCAGGATTGTACCATATTTGCATCCAATCATCTTCTCATCAACTCTGGCCAGCTTTAACATCTCTGCTGATTTAAAAAAAACAAAAACCCCATATCACGATGTGGCCACCCCCATATTTTATTATAGAGATCAGACAAGGTTTTAATATCTGCCCACTTTGCTTTTAGTCCTTTGAATTGACATAATAAAAAGAATAAATGTTCCCAGGTTATGATTAACTTTGTGAAGCTCTATATGCTGCAGGACTCTTTCTTTTTTAATTTGGGTTTCACAATTATAATCATGTAAAAAGTAAAAAATGAAAAATGTAAGCAAATAATAGTGATCAAACTCAGTGACTATAATCTAACTACAACTTTCATCTGAAGTAGTAGAGAATGAAATGCTGTACAATAAAAACTTTATTGCTTTGAATATTTCAGCACACAAGTGGTTTAATTTAACTATGATTTAGTTGAACTTCCTCCTGTTAAACTTTTATCCCACAGCTGGCCCTTCTCCAACAGAACAAACTAAACATGGTATAACCTTCAGTTACACTGAAAACAGTCCAATTCAAAAGGACAGGTTATGATCTTGGTAAAACTCCATCTTTGAAAACAGAATCTCTGCTGTGGTTTAATTAGGAGAATATGTGGATAGTTTGTCTGTATGCATCATTGAAACTGATGTCTTGATGTATTTTCTTGTTTTCTGGTGCTTTCTGAAGCTTTATATAAACTCCTATGAGCCTTCACAGTAAAAAAAAAAAAAAAGGTTTCCATTAACACAACCTTCTCTACTGACTGAGCTACTGTATTCCTTTATAACCTTCTTTACTACTGAGTCTATTGTATGATTTGTTTTAATTTACAACACAGTTTTTCATTAAGGTTGTTTTGTTTCCCTTGCCTTATAAGTCTCAGTATAACCACTAATAAGAAGTAGAAAAAATGTTTTTTCTTTGTTCCACGTGGGGGAAAATCAAGTCTGACAGCACATAAACATTACACAACGCATTTGCAAGCATGTTAATAGCACATCAATAAGACAAATTAAAGATTAGCGAAGTAGATGTTTTATCAGAATATATGCTGTTTTTTTTATTAAAGTCTAAAAGTAATTACAAAAAGAAGGTGAATTGCCCCTATATGAGTAGGTATTCTCTGCATCCAGAAGAAATTGGCTAATTTTTTTCCTCCTGTGATTAGCAGCACACAGACACAAAACTACACCCCAGTATTCCTGGCAGCTGCTCCGCGGGGCCTGGCCCCCGGGGCTCGGCCCCCGGGGCTCCTGCCGGGGCTCCAGCGTTGCGGTGGCTGGGGAATTTCCTCGGGTCGTCTCTCCTCCTCCGACCCCCCTTGGTGGGGGTGCGGATTTCCTGGGTTGGCCCCTCCTGGGCGCCTTTGCTCTTGGGGTCCCTTTGGGCATCTAGGGCTTTGGGTCTTGCCTCCGTGTTCTGGAAGGGCGCATCTTCGGCTCTTCACAACCACTGTTAGGCATTTTTCCTTTGGATAAACTTTACATGCACAAGTGCACTCTCTCAAACAACTACAGGTGCTTGTTTCCAGGTACTTAGAGATTCACTTCCATACATAAAGCCCATATTCTGATCTTCAGCTACCACAGTATGCATGTCAGATAAAATAATGCTTTAACGATAGTATCAAGTTGTTACTTTATTGTATCTCTTATACTATATCCGTTGGTTGTGCTGTTCTTTTTACATCTCTTTGCAGGTGATGAAGCAGATGCTTTATCGTTATCTCCCCTTTTATCTCCTCTTTCCTTCATCTTCTCTTCTTTTTTTCCATTTTTCTTTCCTGTTCTACTTACATTGAAGTGTCCATATTATCTGTAATACGCCCGGAATGCATTGTAATAAAGCTATTGATATGCATAAATCAATCGGAACACTATGGCAATATCCCTACTGCTCCACTTGTGAAAGAAAAATCCGTTGGGCTCTTTTTGGCATAAAGACAATTATTCGTATTGCTACATTGCACACAGAACACTGAAAATAAAGAAGAAGAAAAAAACTACACCCCTGTCAGTTACAAACTCTAATAGGATTTCTTTGATCATGAATCTGTATTTTACTCCATCCATCCTCCCATTAACTCAGAACAGTGAAGAAAAAGCCTCCCCATGGAATTTGTCAAAGTTGATGGTAAAATAGATTGAGCAAACTCTGGGATAATCCTGGAAGAAAACCAGTCTTTAAAAAACATCCATGGTGGAATGTATTTTTCATCTTGGAACAGGTTAATAACTCTAAACATACTGACTGAGAAACAAGCAAGAGGTTTGGATCGGAGGAAAATCATTCTTTTGAAGGGCCCATTTATGATGTAGAACCAAATCTGTTTGCTATTCAGTAGTAAAACTTTAAAAATATAGATGATATATGCTCTTTATTCTGTCTGACTGAGCTTGAGCTAGAAAATAAGAAGTTGCAAAGATTTCTGTCTCTTAAGTTAAAAAACCTGCTTGAAATGAACACCTGCGTCTGCTTCAGAGCAAAATTTCTCTGCTCAGGAGTGAATACAAAGTCCTGCTGTTTATTGATCTGCCACATAAATGTCCAAATAAAAAACATACACAATTTAAAGAAATTTAAGATGTGGGAATACTTTTGCCAAGTCTTGTATGTATTTAGTGTTTCCATGTTTTCAGACTCTGTTAAAGAAGAATCTGGTTTTGGCCTCAGGGTATGATATCCTCACCTCAAGGCATTTACACTGAACAACAGGGGTAGCAAAGGTTGAACCTCCAACTCAAAGAAAGTATTTTATTTCTTAAATAAATTAGTGCTCTGTTGTCTATCTGTATTTTGTCAGAGAAAAGCTTGCAGAGGCTCATCACTTCAGCCCAGAAGAACCTTAGATGTCCTCAAACAGAGCCTGATGATTAGTGATCTGAGCCTTCATCAACAGGCTGTCTGAGCTACTGCCGCTAAGACAAAAGATTCAGGACAACAAAGTTACGGATAACAGATTAAAAAGCATTTTATCCTAAATCTACAGCTGCCTTCACTTGAAACCTTCAAAGAGAACCATTGTGCCATGAATTACAGAAACATTTTTAATAATGCATGACTTCTTCCAAATTTAAATAATCTATGATGATGGATTAACTCCATTTTTCATTAATGGTAAAATGAGAACAGCTGTTAAAACTATACTCCGAACTATCTTTGATTTGTTTTAATGGATATATCTTTTAAAAAAATCTTAAATTTTTAACATATAGGTTTAACAGTGATGTCCAGGCGCACAACCTTTGTAAAATATGATATGATATTCTCTAAGATAGAAAGAGAAGGGGGGAAGGGGGAAAAACTAAGATTAGACACAGACGCTTCCTGGTGGCACGCTATAAAAGCAGCAATTGTGCAGAGTGCTGTTGGGTGATTAGTGTGTGTTTTTTAAGCCTGTATAATGGAAGCTTAGCCCAGTGCTCCAGTTTCAGGGCAGCAACAGCAAGCCTGGCCATCTGGTCACCAGTTTTCTAATGCTTCAACAATGGGGTCCACCGGGTCACGCAACAGACTAACAAACCAGGTGAAAACAGAGAAAGTATAGAAATATTTTTGTAAATAGCTCTCTCTTGGGAGTGAGTGAATGTTTAATTACTCAGACATTTTTACTTGTGCAATGTGGAATGTTTTAGCAGTGCAGCCTGTTTTCTACTTAAGGTTCAGAGTTTTACAGAGGAACAGGCACTTCTTTACTTAAGCACGAGTGGAGATACAGTAGATGCACCTGACAGTGGGCACTCACGCAATCCCAACATGCAGAGATGCACCAACAAACAGCTGGCTGATCTAACTGCCCCACATTGTTATTATTGGACAGAGCGTTGGGGGTGGGGGGGATACAGTTACCTATGACACTGATGATGTAACAGTTGAACTGGTTTTACTTCATTATCACTTTTTTCTGATTAAAGTTTTTTTTTTCAAAAGCCTTGCATGCAGAGAAAAGAAAATCCAAAATGACCTTCTGATCGTTTCTACCATCATCAGCTTGTCTTCTGTTACTGCAGGTATGTATTTGGTCCATCTATCAGCATGAGGACTGAGAGCAGCTCTATATCCCGGGGGCATTTTGGACCATTGTCATATTGACTGACCAGTAGCTGGAGGATGTTTTTTCATACTCACACTCAGGTTTATACTTGAGTTAACATACAAGTTGAAGGTCAGGGTCTAATTTCCTTAAAATTCAAACTTACTTTAAAGGGATTTCTTTTTTGTCACACAATTTCATTTCTTAATAAATTGCATTTTTTCATATATAAGGTATAATATTCATACATCCCAAACGTTTTGCTCCTTAGATGATGAAAAGATAAATTTTACAGGATAAACTTCCCTGTTTTGAGATTTTCTTTCTTGATTTGAAATGTTATATTACTTGTTTTTTGGAGCATGTTTTCTAGTATTTGTTTTCTATTTTAAATCAAATTAAATTTACATTTTTTTCATTTCAAATTTTTTTTATTTTTAAATTAAATTTAGCATTTACCTAAAATATAATAATTAAAGTAATCAGGATTGTATAGTTTAGTTCTCAATGATCACACATAATGGTAATTCAAACTGTCCAAAATTTGAAATTTTTATTTTATCATAAAAGTATCATAAAGCCTGACTCTTGGACAAAATGAATCTATAATTGATCCTCTGTCTTTACTTCTCCATACTGAGATCCTACCTGCCATCTGTACGCAGTGCTGTTGCAAATTGCGAGTGTCTTTGGACATGCAAAATCTTAATAAATCCACTCTGCTCTTCCAGATTTGGGTAACAATGTTCTCATATAGGGGCAGCTCGCACCACTTTTGCATCTGTTATGAATTGCACACAGAATGTTAGTAAATCACCTTGAAAATGCCCATTAATAAACATGCAATTTATTGTCTGCAAAAATATTTTAAGGCTTCTTATTTGCGATCACAAAACATCAGTGTGGATCAAGGGATAAATAATAAAACAGAACAAATTAAAATAGTTTGTATGAAGTGCTTTGAGAAGAGGGGGATAAAACCTAATAGAAATCTAGTGTAACATGAGGTGACAGAAGTTGAGCAGAGTGGAGAAGGGTGAAAGTTTAAAGCACTCTTTGTGTGGGTTTGGGGCAAGAGTCCTCTGCATCCTCATTATCCCTCATTCAGCCTCGACATCTAAGTGCTACTGACCTCATTACTCTGGCTGCTTTCCGTTTGTCTTGTTGCCCGGCTGATCAAGGAGGCAGATTGTGAAGAGAAATGATGGGAGTATCGGAAATGGGGGATAAAAGCGAGGAATGACAGAGTGTGGCATCAGGGATAGAAGGGAAAGGAAACAGCTCAGTTTATGGAGAGGAGACATCAATGACGTTAGTGATCGGAGGAGGTTTAGGTGCTGTTTTTTTGTTGTTTTGGGATGTTTGTTTTATCCTGTTTCAAAATATGAAGATGTGACTTTATTGGGAAACGTAGAGCCTCCATCAGGAAAACCTTGAACATTTATTTAATATTTATAAACTGGGAGACCTTATCGTAGAGACAAGTTGGTAAACAAATAAGGAACACAAAAATCCTGTCATGAGCATAAAACAAAATAGTTTCTGTATTTGTCATTTAGCCTGAAGGCTTTCCTAGTTTTTGGCTGTTTTAGCATGTATAACAAGGAATGTATGAAAGAAAAACCCCCAAACAATAAAAGGTTCTGACATTGCAAGTTTTTCCTTGCAGCAGCTTTCCAAGAGCATTAATCCATTTAAAGAAAGTTTTTTTTGTTCTTTATTTTATCTCCTCATGTTCTCCATTTTGGCACATTTGTACGTTTATCATTAATATAATATACCTTTTGTTTGTCTCACACATCAATCATGATAATCTTGTTAAAATAACTGAATTGTTTCTCACAATCTAAAAATAAAGACCTAATTTAGATCAGAGACCAGGCAGGTTTAATTTCACATTTCTTTGTTTTTAACAATGGATCCATTTTAACAATGCCAATGATTTTTGGAATACCAAAGTAATTAATAGCCTCAGGATCAGGGGCACCTCCATAAAATCTTTTATTAATCTGTTTGTAGTTTACAAAAAGTGGGAGCAAAGACAGGAATGAATATTTGAAAATGGCACACCATGAAAGACACACAAAAATGACTAAAGTATAAATAAATCAACAGGCGCAGCATTTTGGGTGGTTACTGTAGGAAGTGTATGGGGCTGGCTCTTTCTATAATTTATGTGACGTTCAGGATCTTTAAATAGCTGGCTAAGGTCCTTTTGGATTTTCAGCTACTTTCTTCATATTAGTTTATCTTTAGTTGTTTCATCAGTTTTACTAATCACTGATTTCTGCTTCTAATCACTAAAACAAGGGTGATGGGATGACCAGTCCCATCTGCATCCATTTCTTCAAGTCTTTCTGCCTGAAATTAAGTCTGAAACTTTGGCAAATTAAAAGAAATGCACATTAATTTTCACTTATTTTGTTTTGCTAAGCAAATATAATTTAAAGTGTCGATTTAAAAGCTAGAATCTGTTTGCTGAGGGAACTCTGAATTAGGGCTGAAACAATTAATCAGATTAATCGATTATTGAAATAATCATCAATTAATTTGGTAATCGATTAATCTTTAACAGGAGCATAGAGACTCTAAAACATGTCTTTAGCTGACCGAGCAACCCTATCAGAGCAGTAATTATAAAAAAAAAAAAACACTGTAAAAATGAATATTATTATTTTGCATTTAAGATAAGAAAAAAAAAAACTTTTTAGTCATTCAGTATGCTTTATCTGGAACTAAGCAAATGAAAAAGTTTTAGTTTGACCTAGTATAATTCTGTCAAAAAATCTTTAAGGAACCTTTTGATATCCGATTATTAATCGATTAATCAAAAAATAATCCACAGATTAATTGATTTACAAAATAGTCAGTAGTTGCAGCCCTACTCTGAATAGAAAATTATCTTTTATTGTACATAATGACGCAGTTCAGAGGAACTTTGGCTGTTTCTCCTGCTGTTTACCTCATCCTCTGGCAGATGTAGTGGAAGAAACTCCCACTGCTCCCTCAGATGTTTATTACAACACATTTGAATATCAGCTCTAGTTTGCATGGGGTGCCCTGTGTAGGTGTTCCCATCATGTATCCAGTTTATTTCTGTCTGGTTTCAACAAAACATTCAAATCCTTCAGTTTTTTGAATTTATTTAAAGCAAATAAACAGGGTTAAATGTTGATGATACATTTGTTTAACTTAGAGGTGTTAAAGGGATATGAATTCTCTCTAACATTTAAGTTTTAGTTTTATTTAAACTACACATCATGGTGGACTTATAATGTCATCATACTGGTGGGAAAATGAAGTGCAAGACTGTACTGCAGTACTCAGTAAGTCAAGTCATATTTTTTTATTACCACATATTTTATTAAACCATAAAGACTTTTTTTCCCACTGTCTGCACTTCAAACTCGTCTTCCTTGATTTTGACATATATTCTACTTTGTTGTCATTTATGTAATTTTCCCTCTTGAATGCTGTTAACAGCAAAGTGATAGTCAGCCTCCCTACTGATCTGAATCTACTTAAAATTCTCTCTACAGATGAGAACTCTCAGTATGGGATGTGACGTTGTGTTTTGCCCTGTGTTTCTGAGCTTGCAGGCATATGATACAGCTGTAACCCTGCTGCTCGCTGCTTTTTTTGGTGCCAATTCCAACTCTCTGTGGTCTGGGTGGGCCTGCTGTGAGAAATGCACTCCCATCCCCATAATGTTTCTCTTTGGGGAAAAAATTAAAACCTCTCCTTCTTTCTTAGTGTGTGCATTATTATCACAATACATTCCAAGCTGCTCAGTTAGAGCCAAATCCCACCATAGTTCACTCTCTTGCATGACATAAAGCCTAATTAAGAGTCGTTTTCTGTGGCAATTTTTGGTGCACCTAGCAATGTTATAAGATAAACACACAGGTAGTGACTAGTTCCGTTTACTTGAATAGGTTTTTGAAATAAAAGTACCTCTATGTGTACTTTTACTTCACTATGCTTTGTCATTTTTTTCAAGCACATTTTTAACCGAAAAATGACCCTTTTACAAATATATACATTTTATGTTAAATTAAGACTTCTTGCTTCTGCTAAAGCTTTATTTTTCTTATGTTATTTCCTCTTACCAGATTTACTAATTGATTATAATGTACTTTTAATTGTGTAAAAATGTATTGAACAGAGCTAAGAATGGCAATAATTGTTATGTGTTGTATACCAGTTATATTGCTCTAAAAATGTCATTTCTACACCAGGGAAATATTACATTGTAAGATAAGGAAATTGTATTTTAAACTTTAAAAAGTGTAGTTTTAGAATAGTAATATTTAACATTATCATCTAATATAGATCTAATTGTCGTTTTGCTAGTTGGCAGCTGATCTTAATCTCTTTATATTTAATTACAGGAGAAGCCTTACGTTTTATTACATAATTTCTCCTTTAATGTAAAGGTGTCTATGAGTACGCAAGAGAATCAAGAAAGTGTGGAAAAGTTTAAGTGGTAAAATTACGCACTCAGAGGAAAAAAAAAAGAACATGGGAGGGAAAATGGGTTCAATAAGGAGCTTCATAACTCACATCTCCATTCAATCACATTTCTCAAGGACAGCAAAGTAAAGTTTGCACTTCAGAAAATGTCATGATTCAGCCCATTTGCTTAATCTTTCTTCATTTTTTAATTACTCATCTCCTCTGTTCCTCCCACCTCCATCTGCACCTGGTACAACATTATCAGTTTTGCTCAGAGTCGGTGTGCAACAATTATTCATGCACATTGTTTTGTTGGGAAAAGGGCAGATTTTCTTTGTCAACTCGGTATTTGATATTTGTCATCAAACTTCTTTTCAACCAAGTTCTTTATTACTGTTTTCATTGGTTTCCTTGTGAAAGGTTGAACAAGTCTATGACCTTGCCTCAATTTAGGTTCATAAAGTAATATTGATGTAATTTATCGATGGAAGAGGATGAATTGCAGAGAACTGCAGCACCCTACACAGGGATGGTAAAACACTCAGTCTACCTAAAATTTTTTTTTTATCTGTTTACAATAGCTGCTGGTGACAGAAACTGCCATCCAAACTCCTACATTTGGTAGACATTGCAAACCTTTGTTCCAGTTCTTCCATTTTTATTCTGATGCTAAAGTCCTTCCCTTTCTCAACCAGTGTGTCACCAAAGGTGATGTCATTATATTAGCAGGCCTGTTGTTTTCATGAAAATCTCCCATTTTTCACATAATCAGTTTCAGTTTTATACATAATGGTTAATTACACTTTTTGTTTACATATTTTCTTTAGTTATCATTTTTTCATGTTTTAACTGAACACTTACAGGCCTTACTCTCACATTTTTTCTAAGATCATCTCTAATGTAGTGTATAAGAGTACATCTGACATATTGCTTATTAGTCTTCCTTGCGTACCAAATGTTTAGTATAGATTGTGGCTCTTGGTGTCATGATGGTACATGTGAATTGAGCCAGAAAGAGATGAAATGAAGCAGCATCATAATGAAGGTTACTCTCCCAGACTAATGGAGCCTTCAGAGTTACATAACCCATGAGTTAAAATGACCCCACATTTTCAATGAATACAGTTTAAATATAGAAACCATGATGCTTCAGCTTGTTCATACACAATGTCAAGTTTTTGTCTCTTGCATGAATGAAGGGTTTTAGTCGATACAGCTTCTAAATTTGACATTATCTTTCTCTGTGAGAGCATATTATAAGTATGCTCAGGGTAGAACGCTTAAAAGGCCCATACCGTCTTTGTTCGTGGTGCTTATGGACACCTACTGAGCCACACACAACTATAAACTCATCCTTTAAAATACACCATGTTTCTATTCTGCTATTATTGATAATAATAGTTGCATTAATTTAGTAAACTGGTTCAGGTGGAGAGAAATATTTCCCTTGTTTCTTTCAATGTCGCTTTGTTTCTTCCTTTCCTTTGAGCGTTTTATGAAGTCAGTCATTTTGAATTTTCCAGGCGACTGAGTCATCCTGGTTTCACCAGAAGTCGTTGGCATTTTGCAGAGAATCATTAATGCTGCATCTCTGTCTTTCAGAAGAAAATTGGAGTGTTTTGATCAGAAGAAAGCTTTACTCAAAACTACTTTAGATTTCTCTGTAAATAAACCGACTTAATTGGGAACCTATTAGGTTTTATACAGTTGAGGTATTTTTTTTTGACTAATGCTACATTGTGTTTTTTCTTTATTAGTTATAGACAAAAAAGTTTTTTTTTTTAAGTGACATTCGTTCAAATTCTTAAAAATAAACCAGATAAAAACAGTTAGAAAAGGGCAGTTCACTTTCTGAAATTTTTTACTTTCTGATTTTCCAACCACCTTTTGCTTAAATATTCTAGATTTTAATTCCTAATGTGTGGTAAATGAGTCATCTATGCTATTTGGAGCTCGTTTCCTTTTAAAGTTATACTCTGGAGTGCAGTCTTCTGCTTCTTTTTGTAGAATAAGAAATATTTGTCTTTCTAAAAATCTCTAAATGCCAAAGATAGATTTTTTTTTACTAAAATATTTAAGGAGCTTAACATAACTAAATATGTTTGTAACCTCCTCAAATAAAACAACTTTGGCTGCTATGATAAAACTTAATTCTGGTAAAGATGATGGGTTAGTACCAAATGAATGCATGCATGCATGTGATTTGGAGGTGCATCTCATCTTTTTACTTTGCATATTATCAGGGATGAAATCAACAACCATTTGCATATTTTTATTATAGTTAAACACTAATGAAAGGATATTTACTGATGCACAGATTTAAATAAATTAAGTTGCAAACAATTTCTGCTGTTCAAAAGTGTCTGTGTAAATATTACTATGGCTTTACACTCCCTTTTACTGTGTAGCATTTACACACAACACTCTGATCTCGGGTGATTTGTTATCAGAGTTTTGTGTTCCAGTCAAGCAGAGTTTATCCAGGTCAGTAACTTGATCTGATTAAGTCAGTTCAACAGTTGCCTGAGGGTTGCCTTCTCTGCCTCTCATGCTTTCTGTCTTGCATCTCACCTCAACCCTTTTTCTCTTGCCAATCGTTATTCTGACCTCTCTTAGGCAGTGTGTTCTTTTGTAATGTCATTTTTCCTCTGAAGAAACCCTGCTCTATCTTCCTCTCTGAGTCTATCTACTTGTGATTTTTACTTTTTAAATAAAATTTCCATAACAGCATAGGGATGAACATCAGAACATCATTATGACTTATTAAGTTTAGTTTGGGTATTAGTTTATGTCTGTCAGACTTTTTAAAAAATCAAATTAGTTAAACTGTGCTCAGAGTACAGTTGTCAATTTTTTATTATTTGTAATGAAGCAAACTCTTTGTTATTATTTTTATCCTCATCTTTTCTCACTGGCCATTTAGTTTTGACATTTCTTCCTCTTTGTCTTCTGTATGTTTTTTTTATTCGTCCTGTTTATCCTTCTGAAAAAGCCACTCCGTTCTGAACGGATGTTATGGTTAATAAAATTGAGTATTTGTCTTATATTCTTAACAGCTTTTTTTTTTTTCCTTTTTGCTGTCTTGTATAATTATGTAATACCATCTTATCTTCCTTCAGAACAATGCATTGGCCAAATTAATCATGTAATTTACAAATATCTGTCACAATTTTGTGTCAGTTGGTAGAAAATATTTCCATGCATTGTTACCACCAAATCTCGTATGTAAATTCAGGAAATGAGTATTAAAGCCTGATGCTTTCCTGTGTCCTAATAGTAAATCAATGAAGATTTTAAATCATAGAAATAATGTATCCAGTGAGTGTATCAATAAATTGTTTTGGTGTGTGTTTGCAATAGTTATCAGGGGAGGCTTTTTATTGGTTAAAGGAGTGATTTAAGCAGCTGGGGTAACCTTCACTGACTATTAAAAATATTTCATAAAACATACATGGTTCTACCAAAGGACGGACGCACCACTGAATTATTCAGAGATCATAACTGGATATTTTTTACTTGATACACTATGATCAATGATTGACAAGTAAAATACGGAACCTTTTTTTTTTTTCAATATTCAGTAAGAAAAAAAAATAGTATCTTCTACTTTAAAGTAATAACAATCAAACTTGAATGTTAGTAGCAAATGCTTTAATGCATTCAGAACTGGTAGCACCATTTTTCCTCTTTTATGTGTTTTAGTCCTAAGAAAGGGAAAAGGAAAATGCTATTTTTCAAAATTGGAATCAGCAGGTCATGCTTCAAAGAAAACCTTCCTCTTACAGACCAGGAAAAGCCTCATATCTCTAATTCTGATCCTCAAGGGACATCAAACCCATAGAAGAAATTTATCAACAAGCATCAACACACAACTACAGTAGAAATGGCTGCAGCATGAATGTAAGAATCCATTCAGAATGAGTTCCCAAGCCAGGACAATATTTAAAACCCCAGATTGTGAATAATTATTACCAAAAATCTTTTATAAATCTACAATTATTTTTTTCCCTTTAAATTATTACCATACATTTTATCTCACCTTGCATTACTTCCATTAGAATTGCACTAACCAGCCTTATCCTCAATGTGTTATTATTTTATTAGAAGGAATTGTAACAAATAGAACACAACAAAGTCTGCTCCTGGTTCCTGGATAAAGATATGTTAAAGGGCCTGTACGGTATAGTGCTTTATCAAGTTCAAGGACCCCAAAGCGCCCTAAACTACATTCAGTCATTCATGCAATGACTGTGGCCGGCTAGGTTGTAGTCGCAGCTGCCCTGAGGCACACAGGTTCCACTGCACCCTTTGAACACCATCAATAGGCAATACAGGTGAAGGGTCTAACTTAAAGACACAACTACAGAACTGGACCAAGCTTGGGTTTTAACCACTGACCCTCTGGTTAAAAGTCAAACTTCTGCATCCCACGTCACTGTCACCCTCAGATAGTACATTTTAATCTAATAGAAAATTAAATGACTAGAGGATAATCCCTGTCTATGCAATAGTCCGTTCCATTGGCTTTTAATTTTTTGCTGTGGCAGAAGGAGCTCCTAGGCACCTCAGCTACATATTCTCAGTTATTCTGTGTTTTGGGTCGATGTCAATTTAGGCCCATGAAAAAAATATATATTTTTGTTTCCACTTCATATTTCTGCCTCATTTAAAAATGCAAAATGAATCTTGAATATTAAAGTTGTTTTTAAACAATTATGGCTTTAAAATACTATTGATAGAGCCTAAAGATTGTCATACAGATTTAGGATTAGACACGTTCTGTCAGTAACTCCTTTGGAAAAAAACAGTGTTCAGACCCATCTAGAAACAAAGAGGCATAGATGACGGGTGACAGGACCACACATACAGCCATGCATCAACATTAATGAAGGCTGTTCTCATCATCTGCCAATTAAAACCGTTAAAATGCCAAACTAGTTTCGACGGGTAGACGGAGTACAGTGAGCATGTGGGGTGGAGGGATTATTTTTTTCTTTTTCTCTGTTTTTTTTGTTTGTTTCTGTCCATCAGAATTCCTTCTATATTAATCCTGATTAATCCCAACTAATGCTTCTTTTGTCCAAAGACATGTCAGCAGTGAGCCTCGTCCTCCCCCTGCCTAACATTAAACAAATCAATTATGGCAGGGTAAGAAGAAATTAAGCCATGGATGGGGGTAACTGCTGCTAATTTTAATACTAACAAACAGCTGGGGTTTCTTAGGAAATTGTATTTAATCTTGCTTAAAATGATCGTGAGGGCAATTGGATGTACAAGACACGCGTGTGACTGAAACAGCAGAATGAGCAGAGGTTTTTAACAGCTGCAATCTTCTCTCACTCACTCTGCTGCTGTCACTGAGGCCCGTGTCCCATCTATGCCCATATTCACCCACTCTATGCTCCATGCATAATTTCTCTTCTGTCAATTAGCAAAGCCTCTTAGCCCCTCAGAGTGAGATTTATACAAGCCAGCTCTGCCCAGGATTACCAGTCCCCCCTGTTCTCTGCACGGGAAGGAGATTTAATCTTCCTCCTGTTTCGCTGTTGTTATTTAGAAATGATTGTTAAAAAAAAGCTTGAGTTATTTTATGATTTAGACCGCCTAATGTCTAATGTTAGCTGTTTTTGGCTATTAGATGGACTGTAGTCTTTTATGGAGGAACTATCAAGTACAGATAGAACAATAATTTGCATATTATTTTATTTTTATGTAGGTTCTAGATTCAGAATTGTATAGAATAAGCTATGTGCATGTAGTTCTTACTGCAAATGAAATACCTTGATGTAGATTTGTCTTTACATTTTAGACAATCGTTTAAAGCTTCATAAAAACATACCTGCATTTGTTTTAAAAAATAATACATTTTGCATTGATACATATGAAGGATTCCTCTGTTTATTTTTGCTTTTGTGTGGGATTGGGTTGACAGCTGCTGTTATGCAGCAGCACAAAGTGTTCTTGGACCTTGAGTGAGTTATATCGACTGTATTGTACATCCACACATATGGTGCTTTTCCCCTCAGAATGCCTGAGGCATCTGCATGTTAACTTGCATATAAATTAAATAAAAACTGATATTTTCCCCATAACTTTCATAGGAGGTAATTTGGAACAGTTTATAAGTGTGAATTAGATGGAGTTGTAAATCAGGAAACAGTAAATTTAAATGTTGGGTGTATGACAAGTCCATAATATACAAACAAACAAATTAGCTAAAAAAGCTGAATTATTGAGGAAAAAGAAAAAAAAAGAAAAAAAAAATCAAAGTGGAATACTTAAACCGTTATGTTGGTCACTGTGACAGAAATGTAAGGAAACATCCATAAAAGGAGAAAATCTTTGTCATCAAAAACACGGGCTTTATAAAAGGATTTGAAGCAGAATACTTTATAGAAATGAAATGAACTGAATGCATGCAACCATACTGCCTAATATTTAGTTTTATGCTTCCATAAATATTTTCTGAAGAATGTCTGAGGACAAACATATCAGAGATCTTTCTTTATCACGCTCTGGATGTCTCTGGATGTCTCCAGACTTAACCAGAGTCATCAGTCAGCCTTTCATAAACCTCACTGGAGCTCTTTGGTTTCTGTGTGGCGTCCCAAGGCTGCTGCCTGCTAATGCACTTATGCAGACATATAGTACAGCTTCAAGTCCTCCTGTAGATATCTTTTACCTGTTTTTCCACATCTCCATTTATGCCTATAGACACTATAGACAAATTGACCATAAAACTTTATGAACTTACAGAGAAGTGCTACTCAGCTCAGCCAAAAGAGCTCTGCAATAAATCTTTATGTATTCATTCTCTTATCCGAAAGCCTAAGGATGTGTTTGAATTTGCTGCTCTTATGCAAGGGACGGCTTCACTCTGACCCAAATGGAAAAAGACAAAGCTTACATTCGCCCTGCTATAGCTTACAGTAGCAAACAAATGTAGAACCTGATGAATGATTTAATACAACACTGGAGGCAACCAGCTGAACTAAACAGTTAGAATGGTAAATTAGGCTCTGTAGGCTTTAGCAACTAAGCAACGTTTTAAAATGGAGTTTATTTGATTGTGTTTTCTTGTATTATGAGGAAACGGCTGATGGGCATTTGCTCTTAGCTTTTTCACCCTCCTATCAGAATTTTAAAGTAGAGTTTAATGTTAGTGTTTTATGTAGATTATCATCTAACCTCATTTATACTTGTTTACTGCAGATTTTCTCTCATTATGCTGTGAAGCTTTCCCTTAAGTTCCCGGACTAGTTATAGGTTATTCAACAACTGAAACTATTTGTTACTAAACAAAAGAATTTACTTCAGCTCAAAAAAGAAAGAAAAAATGAAAAAGATTCTCATTTAAACCTAAACGTTAGTTATGCACTCCCTGGAGACATTTCCTTCAAATTATTACTATTACTGTATCCTTTTTTTTTGTTTTTTTTTTACAGTTATGTATGCATGTATATTTTTATGTTTACTGAAAGATATTCAAATTATAGTTATATAACAGACGTGGATACACTGTGCAGACCCTCAGTTTTCCTTTTAGGCTATATACTTTCAAACTGGTTTCAACTATGTACTTAACATGTACCACCTTCTATTTAAGGGACCAAAAACAATTAGTTAACCCAAAATTTATTTTATAGGCAGGTGTGGGCAATTCCTTTACAGTAAATGTTATCATCAGCTAATCAGATAAAAGGACTGGAATTGATTTGATGCAGATTGCTTGAATGTGGACGATTTTGCAGTAAAAATTAGTAATCTATACTGGGAAAACATTCTTTTAAAAATGAAAACGAACAAAAAAAGAGGATATGTTGAGAAATAAAAAACTAAAATATCCAACAATCAACAATGATAAAATTCAATTAAATGCATTTCCAAAATACTTCATTAATTCCAAAGGGAAATTAAATGTTGCAGTAACTTTTTTTTTCTTCCCATCGAGTTATTGTAGGTGATGATAGCTGTAGGCAGGAAGGATCTTGTGTATCGATCTCATTTGCACTGAATCTCAGAAGCCTCAGAGTGAAGACACATTGTTTTGTTTAAAAATCTTTTGAAGAGGATGCTCACTGTTGTCCATAATGTTCTTCACTTTATGAAGTATTTTTTTTATGAGAAAATCTCTAGAGGTTCTAGATGAGTTCCTAGAACAGAGCCAACCATTTTTATTAGCTTGTTCAGTTTTTTAAGCTGTTTGTTCTGATGCTGTTACATATTGTGGAGGAAGACACTTTCCATAACAGACTCATAGAAGATATGTAGCATCATGCTGAAATTGCCAAACTATCTAGGCTTGATTAGGAAGTACGATCTGCTCTGTCTGGCTTCACAGTTCAGTCTCCAGTCGAGTTTGATGTCCTGGTGAACACTGAGGTGTTTATACCTCAACCATCTCCACTTCTTTATCAACGATGTTAATAAGATTCAAATTGTTCCTTTTCCTTCTGAAATCTACAATCATCTTCCTTGTTTTGTTGACATTCAGGATCGGATGATTGTTTCCACACTAGCATCACTAGCTCCATCTACTCAGCTTGTTGTCCATCTGTGATGACTGCAGAGTCATCCAAGTATTTCTGCAGATGACAGGACTGGTTCTGGAAGTTAGAGGTATACAGAGTGAAAAGCAATGGAGAGAGTACGTTTTCCTTTGGATCTCCTGTGCTGCTGACTATTTGATTAGACAGCTGACCCTTCAGTCTAACAAACTGTGGTCTGCTTGTCAGGTAGTCTTTGATCCAGGTGATTGTTAATGCCTCCACCTGAGTCTTCTGGAGTTTCTCACAAAGTAAGTCAGGCTGAATTGTATTAAATTCACTGGAGAAATTAAATAACATACTCCTCATAGTGGTAGTCTAAGAACTTCATTATATGGGATGTCAGGGCAACAGGTCTGTTGTACCTGAGGACTGTCGGCTTAGTCTTCTTTGGTGCTGGAACAAAACAGGAAGGATTCCACATCACTGGAACTGTCTCCAGGGTCAGACTAAGGGTGAAGAGATCTTGTAGAATCCCACAGAGCTGTTCTGTACAGGTCTTCAGGACTCTTGGCCTGACACCATCTGGATCGAGTGACTTATTACAATTCGGTCTCGCCAATTGTCCCTTTACTTGACTTCTAGACACAGATTTGTGAAAGGCAGAGGGAGCAGAGCCATCTTCTGATTTGTCTGACAACAAACTCATAGCAGGAGAGTCATTGACAGAGAAGGGTAGGATATACATGTGACTGTGGGCAAGAGAGAAAGATGCTGAGCTTGTTCCTGAACTGAACCTATTGATGAATGTATTCACTTTATTGGCTCTTTCCAGACTTCCATCTGTCTGATCATCCTTCTGTTTGAGGCCTTTGGTCTTCTTCATCCCTGACCACACATCTCTGATATTGTTCTGCTGGACCTTTTTCTCCAACCTTTTCCTGTATGCCTCCTTGCTTTCTTTTATTTTGAACTTAAGTTGCTTCTGTATACTCCTAATAAATTCCCTGTATCCCTTGCTTATTTTTTTCTTGTTAAGCATCTGCTTCAGATTGCTTTGATCCATGGTTTGATCCATGTGAACATTAAAAGTAGAGGTTGACTAATTATTAATGCAGATATTGACTTTTCTTCTTTCTGGAAAAACAAATTGAGAATATTAACAAGCATAAAAGAACTCTAAGTTTAAGTATAAAAGGAACTTCTATTAACAAATAAAACGAAGCATTAACGATGGTTAGCATAAATGGAGGGGCAGAAATGCATGTGCTTCACTTGATTCCCAGGGTATGGCTGCTGATGGCTGATCCTGATCCATGTATTGACCGATACTGATGCAACAAAAAATGAACAGTACCACCCTAAATATCAATGCATCAATACTGTACATCTCTAATTTGAACACAAAGCAGAAGAACCTAGGGTGAGAATTTAAAGCCAGACGGTCTTTTAAGCAAGCTGTCACTCCTCCAAACTGTGGTACCATGTTGCCCCCTATGGCTAGCATGTTGCCCTGTAAGGCTTTATAGAACTTCTTAAAAAAATATATATATAGGGACTAGGTAGAGATGGACATATGAAAACATATAAAGCTGCTAGGAAGGGAGAGAGGTTTTGAGAAGCATTCACTTGTCTTTATGTCCTTCATTTGGTCATCCAATCCCTGGACATCTTTTATTCAAAGTGCTGAGTCAGTCAACCAAAAGGGAAACAAACACTGCCATTGTAGGTCTAGAGGTCATCAAAGAACTGTAGTGTTCATTTTAAAAACATATACCTATGCTCTGTCATGTAGAAGCTCTTTAGGGCCAGAAACATGACTTCTTTTAAATCTGCAGAGGAGTTTTAATGTTCCCTTTCCCAGTTACAGGCCAGTTTAATTAATCTCCAGTGCCTTACTAGCAAACTAGTCTAAAGGGACCAAGATAACAGTCTCTCCTTCGGCCATTAAAGAAAGGACAGAATTATCCTAAAGCTGATACAAAAACATCTTCATTACAGAATGACAGCCTAGATTTAAACCCACTGTGGTCAAACAGAAAGGGAAAAATAAGAATAATGGCATTGCCAAAAATGAATGAGAGTATTATCTTTCATGAGGGACTAAAGGTCCATATATAAGGTCCAATTGAAGCCTAACCCCCCCCCCCCCCCCCCCCCCCCCCCTTAAAAAAAAAAAAAAGTTTTACATATTGTGATTAGTACATGGTAGATCCTTAGCTTAGGTGGTTTGCTTCTGTGGCATCAAATATTTTATTTAGGTAATAGTCTTAAATAGACGATTTCAGTAGTAGAAAAAAATTTATTGATTATAATTATTGTTCTGATTATCACTGATGTGCCATAAATAAACATAAAAAACTGTGATTACCATCACCATGCACTTCTCCCACTTCCAGCTCTGAGATCATACCACAGATAATAAAAGAGGTTGAAAGCTTCGCTCAGTTTCTTTTGCAGCTTAAACAATTCTGTAAATATATCTCTCAGCTGAAGCTTTATGTAATTGGAAACAAATGGTTAAAATTATGGTAAGGTGTATTTTCTCTGTCAATGCTGCACAGCTAAAACATTATAATTGAGAGAGCTTTTGCAACCTGCCTCCCAAAGAAGACATCAGCAACAAGCATCTTTCAGCTGATACGTTTTAAGCGATGCCTGGGCAGGTTGTTGACTTAGATATAGAGATGAAGCTGATGCTTCATGCCGGAAGGGATTTGCTTGAGCTTTCATCCTCAACATTTTATTGTGTGCTAAACATACACTGCTGTTGTTGGATTCTGATTCTATGCATATGGTTTTATTAAATGATGACACGCTGCTGGTCAGCTGAGTTAAATCATTGCTTTCCTCTCTCTCTCCTTTTTTTCTAGAGCCAATTGCCTCTAGTTCCCAAGCCAAAGCTAATAGCCTTTAGGGAGCTCTTTTTCACAATTGTCTTAAATATATATTTGTTATGGAGGAGTGTTGCTTATAATAAAAAAAATATGATTTTTAATCAAAAAGGGGATAATTGCACAACATTGTTAACTCTATCTATATGACAGACCTAAACAGGGGGAACTTGTTCTTTCAATGTGATTCGACATAGTGGATTATTAAACTAGTACAGTGTCTGTAGGAGATTTAAAAGGGTAGAGATAATCAGTTGTCAATCTCAAGCGAAAGTGTTTTAGAAATTAAAAATGTATTGTATTTTATTGTAATCTAGCTACTATTCTCTGGAATTGCAAGGGTATTGATAATATACACAACTGAAAATGTGTTAGCAGCAGGGGGGAAAGAATGAGGGAATAACGTAGTACTGCACACCAATAAATGATCTAAGACCGACAACAGTACCAGGAAGGGCTGCCTTCTATAATATCATATATTTTTTGTGCCACTAATTTCAGCACTCAATGTGAACACACAGTACACAGATACCTGGTGGGCAGAATATCAATCTTTGAGTAACATCTCTAAGTTAAGCCGGGCATAAACTGTATGAATTTTTTTTCAATTGTTGCACCAGCTACGGCTAACACTGTACGACGAAAGCGCAGGGTTTAAAAGTTCACAACTCACAATGTTTGTTCTCAAACTGTGCGGCCTGATGCTCTAATGCGATCTACCTGCTCACACTGTTTGTTTTGTGCTGAAAGCCCTAAAAAGAAAAGGCAACAACGTATTTGGACAAAGACATGGCTGAGAAAACATGGCTACTACGGTCTTTCAATTTTACTGTCAATTTTACGGGATATTTTACAGGATATTCTGGGGCTTTGTTCGAACAAAGTCCCAGAATATCCTCTAAGGAATGCAAAAATACTACTTTAAAATTAAAGTTGAATATCAAAATGTTGCTTAGCAATAATATGTCAGGTTCAGTGTCTTTCTGGGGAGAGGTTTACATCATTAACAACTGCACCATTTTGAAAGTGTGACATAACCACATGAATAATTAAAGCTGCAGGCTGTTGGAAGGTCCTCACACCTTGGTGGTGTACTGGCCTCATGGCTACCACAGATTTTGAGAGCTGTCACCTCAGTTTATTCACTCACTCTGTCTCACAGGTTGTCGATTTAATTAATAAACAACACTAATTTCAAGCCTGGAATATTACATTAAGTCACTTTCAGTTAAGGTCAGTTATAAAGCCAAGAGGAGTTGGTTGAGACCAGAACTTGTCTCTGGACGTTACACCAGCTTCCCCTTTGTTGGACAGGGAGCAGCAGTGACAGTTATAAAAAAAATGCAGAATTTGTTTTAAATGTGGATTTTGTGACTTAATCTTGATATCATTATCACACACATGTTAAAGCTGGGGAGATAAATTACCATAGGCCAATATTTGTTCCAGATTGACCAGAAAAGCAGTTAAAATGATAACAGAAAATGGAAAATTAAACATGCAGGCCAGTGAGCTCTGATTGCACAGCAGCAGTTTTTAGACATATATGTAGTGTTGTTTGTGGTGCAGCTTAACACTACTGAATTACAAGTGCTAACACGCAAACAACGTCAACAGTCACTTAAGGTCAAATCACAAATTATCGTTTTGTTTGTTGTTTTGTATCTGCTTGGGACTAAGCTTTTAGCGCAACAGTTTGGAAGATGTGTCATTTTTTAGAAAGCTTATCTTCAAACTGGTATGGTAAGTAAATAAAGGTTTTCTTGATATCAAAGAAACTCACTATTAAAATCTGCTGAAATTATAAGGAAATGTGTCCAAACATGTTTGTTAAAAACAATAACAACTTCGTACATTTGTTTTTTTTTCCGTTTATGGCAAGAAATCCAAACTTTGAGGTTGGACTATGCCTGCACATCTGGTGCATAACATTCCATTATATTGTTTAGTATCTGATACCTTTAGAAAGTTCTAATCCTATTCCAAACCATAATGTTTAGGAGGACTTTGTTGAATGAAGTGATCTAAAAATAAGACCTCAAAATACAGTTTTTTTTACCCCCAAACTGCAGGTTTCTGTTGGGCTTGGGACTAACCTTTTTTTTGTCCACCCTCTGATGTTTTACATATGCACCATTTTTTCAGCCTCTGCCTGTTGTTCCACTTGACCGGTTTCAAATAGTAAACTCATCCCTCTTATTGGGTGTATTCCCCAAGGATCTGATAACAGCAGTTATCAGACCACCGTTAAAAAACAATGATTTGAATAAATCACTATCACAGAATTACAGACCAATCTGTAACCTTCCATTCATCAGCAGGATTGTTGAAAAAGATGCTTCCATTTAAACAGCTTCTTTACAATGACAAACCACGATGACATCTTTCAGATCACCACAGCACTGATACTGCCTCATCAAAGTATTCAACATTAATCACACAAATACCGACTGTGAAAGAACCACAGTGCTGGTTCTGTTGGACCTCGATGCAGAATATGAGTCAGATGAACATAATTTATTATTATAGCTACTGGAGAACTGGTTAAATTCTCAGACACAGTATTTAACTGGTTTAAATCTAAGAACAGGAACTTTGTGCCAATAAACTTCTTGGACCGGAGTCACATATGAAGTACAGTACACCAAGGTCCAATCTTCACACAGCTCGATATCACTGTATCACCAGGTGACTCATAACCTATCCATGCACTAAACAGATGCTTCGAACAAATCAGTGCGTGGATATGCCAAAACTTTCCTTAGCTGAACAAAAGCAAAACTGAAGCTTTTATTTTTGGACTTAAAGACGAATGATCAAAAGTCAGTGCACAGCATTTAGAAACCTGTGATTAGGCCCAACATCGGGATGTAGTAATGGCTGGCTTTCTACCACTGGAAGAACATTTCCAGAATTGATGAACTATTGTCACAACAAGATCTAGAGAACCTCAGCTATGCTTTATCGTTAGTCGCATTGCTCACTGCCACAGTATTTTGACAGGATTGCTATAAAAATCAGTCAGTTGCAGCTAATCCTAAAAGCTGCTGCTTGTATTCTTACTAAGACCAGAAAATCAGACAACAACATCACGGTTTGAACTACCTCAGACTGACTACCCGTTGCTCAGATAATAGACTTTTGAACGGTTGTTGAGCGGTTCAGCACCACAATACATCACGTTAAAGGTTTACTATTGTCCTATTAACCCTCCAGAACATGGAGGTTTTCTGCTTCCAGTCTACTGTACACTCACCGGCCACTTTATTAAGTACCCCATGCTAGTAACGGGTTGGACCCCCTTTTGCCTTCAGAACTGCCTCAATTCTTCGTGGCATAGATTCAACAAGGTGCTGGAAGCATTCCTCAGGGAGTTTGGTCCATATTGACATGATGGCATCACACAGTTGCCGC
>NW_015150864.1:567168-584497 GCF_000732505.1 Cyprinodon variegatus
CTTCTTAGAAATTAAGTGTTAACAAGCAGTTGGACAGGTGTACCTAATAAAGTGGGCGGTGAGTGTATATCCCCAGGACCAGATCCAAACATGGAGAAGCAGCTTTCATTTTTTATGCACCTTTAATCTGGAACAAACTCCCAGAAACCTGCAAATAAGCTGAAACCTGTTTAGAGCTGCCTTTGATTAGTAGACCACAAACAAATCTTATTACACACTGAGCAACTCCTTATGATTATCATGAATATCTGGTTGATGGTTTTAGGATTCTGTATGACAATTGATGTTTTGATCATTAGCTGTGTAATTGATGGGTGTTTTTAATCTTTTGAAGGAATGTACTGTAAAGCATTTTGAAATGCACTACTGCTGTACTGTAATGTTTACTTACTAGCTTTCATTAGGTAGATAATAATTATTCTGGCTGAAACTAGGAGCAATAAATTCACTATGAACATAATAAAACTGGTAAGTTTTCACTTCTTAAGGGTCATGCAACATCTTATATGTATCAATGAATTTTTAACACGAAATATGCATTAAATCAATTATATGCAGGAAAGGTTATGGCTTTAGTGTAATGTTTACTACAAGATTATACACAACGGTGAACTGTATGACTGCATTTTATAAAATGCATTTATAAATATATAATGTGTAATGCCAAATAAAAGTTTATACGTAGGTATACAAAGGTTGGATTTTTATTTATAGAACCTGCATGTCATATAATTGTTATTGGGGTTCAGAGATTATAGGAAATAATGTTATGATGCTTCAGTGTTTTTGTTGGCTGCACTCTGAGGCTATGCACTAAGGCAGATCCATTTAGTTCATGGTACGAAGGATGGGAACAGGAGTAACTGAAAGTGAAAAGTTGGCTCTTCTAGCCTGCCCCAACTTTCCTAAAAATGTTCTTAATGTTCTACTTTGAACAATGCATAGATAGCCAGAAAAGTGCTTACTCATACCATTAAACCATGCATCATTATTTACAATTTTTACCTAGTTTTTGATGAGAATATAGCCATTTTCTTTTTTTTTTCTTCAGTCCAGTGATTTTGTGTTTAGAGGTCCAAACCATTGATGATACAATCATATATAAGAATTGTCTTTAATCTAATCTCATTAAATTTTCCTTCACTCACTCTTATCATAGAGCTAAGTACAGCACCTTTAGTCAGTAATCACTGAAGCGGTTGATGTAACTATGTAATTATAAATTCAGGCTTCTCATCACATGCACAAAGCTAACAGTTAATTAAGCCATTATAAGGCAATAACAGTGACAAGCTGGGAAAACAGCATATGGATATCTTTTTTCTGATATACTTTACCTTAAAGAGAAGTTAAATATATATATATTTTATCAAAGGATTCATAAAACTACCTGATATCTTCTCTAAACACCTTTATTTTTTATAAACATAAAGACTCTTTATGTCCCTGTTATTGGATGTGAACCAATTTTCTTAAACATTCCTTTTCCTCTCTATGCAAAGCGTTGTATGTTTAAGAGTGACATTAGTGTGTTACTGTGGGTTAGGAAAGAGTTTGTTGTTTGTTATCTATAAACAGATTTGAGAGGTCCCTTTGGAAAGAGAGCAAAAGAATTATAAACAATCTGCAAAGCTGGGATTGAGTCCAAGCTCTTGGAACAGTAGAAATGATTAGATTCTGAAACTGTATGAAAGAGAGAGATGAGCGAAATTGATCTCAGGCTGAGAAAAAAATAGAATTAAAGTGTCCTGAAACTTTCAGATGTGCCTTTGCTTTAAGACCCCTGATTCCAATATAAGCTCATCTGTAGAGTTCTGCATAGCTGGACTGCTGCTAGTAAGGTAGTTTAGCCATTTGATTCAAGTGTTTAGGGCAAGAAACAAATCTAAAAAGTTGCAGGTCACTAACCCAAGAGATCTAGAGTATGAGACTTCTGGCTTAGATAGACTTAGTCATAATTGAAGGCTGGGACTAACTTGTCTTTTTAGATAGATTTAGTTTGTATTGTATGTAAATAAAGAGGATCTTCCATCTATCCATTTTCTTCCCCGTTATCCAGGGCTTGGTCATGGAGGCTGCAGTCTAAGCAGAGATGTCTAGACTTCCCAATCCGCACATATCTCCTCTAGTTGCTCTGGGGGGACCCCGAGGCGACACCAAGCCAGCTCAGAGGCATAGTCCCTCCAGCATGTCCTGGGCCTTCCACAAGGCCTCTTAACAATTGTAAATCTTTGTTCTTGTCAGGCTTTATTAGAGTTTATTTTACACATACAGAAATCCAAAATATTAAAACTATTAAGACATAAACCCAGGGAGAAAAATATATCTACTTTTAATTGTAGCAAGTAGTATTCAATTTTGTTATTTTTTACCTTTAACTATACAAAAAGCTGAAATGCAGAGGTTTTATGATGGAAATCTGTCATGTTCTTCTTTTCAAGTTTGGACTTAAAACTTTAGCAAAAAAAAAAAAAAAAAAATCAAAAGCACATACTTTGAATTAACCTGATGACCTTGCGTATGTATCGCTCCGGGCTGATTATCCCATTTTGATTTTGTGCTGCTAACTGTAAATACATTGAAATGCTATTGGATGAGCTTGGGTTTGTTGTTATGAGAAGCTTTTCTTTGGAGCCAGTGACTCATCCAGTTCTGCACTGAATGCTAAAACAAGGACAACCTTGTTTTTGTTGCATTCATGTTCCCTTCACATAACATCTTTTCACATTCGTATTAAGCAAACGGAAGTCTCGAAAATCTGTTTTTACTCAATTAGGTACTATATAAGAAGTGTGCTTTATCTGTGAGCCTGCTCTTTGTGCAGTTGAGAAGCAGGGTGCTGGAGGTCACTTTGAATATAATTCCCAGGGGAAGTTCACAAAAACTACGTCTATCATCTCCGTTTTTTTTTAACTTTTTAAATCTTTTATTTTGCTGTACTTATCACTGAATATCAAAGCAGTTCACATAATACATTTTAAATATAAAGTTCTGTATTATATACCCTTTTAATTTGTGCAAACTGCATCAGAGCAGAGAGACTAATGCTTTGAGCAGATCTGTGCTTATATCTGATTTCATAATAAGGAAGTTGTACAAACTTAGATGGCACAAACATGTAATAATTTCACTTTGTACATCTTTCCATCGTTTGTTAATTTTGGACAATCCCAGAAATTATCAGTATAATCTGCAAGGGCACATCCTCTCTGGCATTTATAAATAAATCTAAGTTGTTGAAATGCTCCAACCCTATATATAAATGTATTTTAAGCTGTATATTATTTCCTGAAATGTTTTTGTTGTATCTTTTTTGGATTGATTATAATTCAAATCAATGTTTTTGTCTATTGACCTCTTAAAATATTAGAGATTGTGACCCCTGATGAAACCAAAAGTAACTTAGATTGACCGCCTGCCGGTAGATAACATTCATTTTCTGATAATAAATGAATGTTTCTGATTTTCTGATAGTAATTTGTTTTGAAATAAGAAAAAATTGTTTGGACTTCCTGGTGGTAACGTGCTTTGGTGAAGCCGTGGTTTCCATTCACGACCCATATACGCCCTCGAAGTGGTTGACCTGGGTTTGAATGTGACCTGTGGTCCTTTGAGGTCTCTCCCCCTGTCTCGTACCCCCTTTCCTGTCAGCCTACTGTACAGAAAAAAAAAACACAGCAAAAAAACAAGCCACTAATTCTGTAAAAACCTCAAAAAAATCATATTGAGTGTAAAGGCAGGTAAAAACCATTACAATGGTGTGTACACATTGACAAACAATTAAATGGCTCCAAAATTAAACGAGAACAATAGGCATTTAGTAAATAGACACAGTTACCAGGCATTCGTAAATAAATTGGCCATTTATCGAATGCCTCATTTTGTGTTGATGCAAATGTATGAAAAAACTGTTGACTGAAGCATCATAAGTCTAAACATCAGAGAAACAAGCTTTCATCCAGTTAAAGTTAGTTTTAGTTGTAATCTTACTGTTGTTTTTCTTCTAGATTTCACTGCAGTAATGTTTTATGTGTTGAGATTCATCTTAAATATGTAATGTTACAAAAAGCAAACTTATTTCATGCTATGAATTTATTGAAACTCTTTTTTTTTTGCTGTATATGAAATTTTACCTCTGTTTTTTTGTTATTAAACCTTAATAATGCTCTTTACCACCTCATGGTTCATGTTTCTCTTTCTTCTGCAGTGAATTCTGCTTTTCTAATCCCACCTCCGTTTTCATTTCAGCCTCTGTCCCACCTCTAGCAGGCTGGTGGGCTTGAGCAGAACTAAAAAATTGAATCTTCTTTTATTTCCCAAAGTGGTCTTTGTTCAACAATGTTAGAGCACATTTTTTCCTTTTTTTTCAGCTGACTAAATTTCATTAGACTGACTGTCACCGTCAAGTGAATGTGAATTGGGATTAACCTTGTGATCTCCCGTCTTTTCCTGGCAGAAAGATTATGAATCCATTTCATATTTCAATATCGCACATCAAATCCTCTGAACTCGGCCAAATCAGACTTTGTCTCTCTTGTTCTTACTCTCATATATTAGGAAAACCATGTAACACATGTTTCACATGAAATCGCTAGATAAATTTGACATTCAAGGAATCTGAAGAACAGAAAATATTATGTTTTGTCTGAGAATCTAATGTTCTCTGTTTAATGTATTGTTTGTTTTAGAAATGCATCTGTGCACTAATTTCTTTAATTTACTGTTATGACTTCATAAAGCATGTAACCTCATTATTAAATTCTCTGAGTTTATTGTTTTATATTGTGGACAGACCTAACAATGACCATATGTGTTTTGTTGGGAAACATTAAATATAAATTAACATTTTACATAACAACAAATAATTTCTATAATGATAAATTAATAATGATGATATTTTTAATGGGACAATCTTTGGGTGAAATTCCCCTCAGAATCTGTAAATTAATATCTCTGAATAAAGATCTTTCATACTGCTACGTTAACATAAGGCATTCTAAAAGTGTACATTAGGTATGAACCAAAAAAAAAAAAGTTAAGAAAAAAAAAAAACTACTTTCTAGCTGCTCAAATGCTTGTGCCGTTTCCCATCTCCCCATGTATTCTGACATTTTTAAAACCACATGGGTCAAAACATGAGGAAATTGAATTTTGGGAAACATCAGGTCCCCTTTGAAATGTGTTTCTCACATTTGATGTGTTGCTGGTTGCTAACCTCTGTGTGCTCTGGAAATCAGTGGATTGGTATTCAGTGTTCTGCTGCATTTTGATTAGGTACATTGCTTTTCTTAGGGTGTCACTGCCTCTTTTTCTTAAATGTATGACATAACGGGACCAACTGACCATCTAGGAATAAGGCTTCCCTTTTCTAAGAATGCCCCGGCTATTTTAGATAATCATTATTCACCTTAACCAGAAAATAAGTATGAATAAACTATAAGATTAAAGGTAAAGGTCAAAATAAGTGGTTCTCCTAATTATCAATCATTCTGGTAATATGTTAATGTAAGGCTGACCTACAGGCCCATACCCATTTTCACTTACCGGTGGTGAGACAAACCACACAAGATAATATAATGTAATATATACATTTATTGCATCTAGAGCATGTAACATAAGTAATTTCCCTCTGGGATTATAAAAGTATTTCTGATTCTTATTCTGAGTCTGACTTAGTGGAAAAATTGCAAATGTTTTGGAAAGAAAGCTTGTAAGAGTGAGGTAAACAGCAACTTTTAAACAGAGCGTGCAAAAGGAGAAATGGAGCATGCTCTCACGCGTTTTTAATAGGTGTTCCCTCTCCAGAGCGGGTAAAGGGTTGTGCATGTGCATTTTTTTTAAGTGGAGACTTTTCAAAAATTCACAAAAATCCTCCCCTATACTAAGTGTGTTACTTTTTGGTTATTATTGTTAATTCTGTTACAACTACAAATATGCAAACTTAAATTATGTCAAAGAGATGTGAATCTCATTTGGTGAAATGTTTCTTCATGCCATAAAAAAGTTCTGGCTGTCTGGTTTATCAGATGATCAAACTGTTTATGATACAGTGTTAAATGTAGCATAATAAGCTGATGAATGAGAGCCATTGTGTAACAGGAGTAACAGGGAAACATTTGTTATTATGTAGAGGTCATGTTAAATGTTAGTAGTCAGATGATGCTGAAACCAAACAGTTTCTTTAGTTTTTTTTAAATTTATTTCATGTTGAACCTAAATCAATGCTTAGTGGATAATGCACTTCCACTGTTTGGTATGGATGGTGATTCTGCTCTGTCTGAATTAAATCATAGTAAACCAATCATGATGCTAGATGTGAGTCTGAAAACACTAAAAAAAAATGGAGAGTATTGTGAAATCTTCTTAGTGTCATTGTTAAAGCATGCAGAGGTCTGGTCACTGTAAATCCTTACAGTGTTGCCATGCCGTGAAACCCAACATTCTGTGGCCAACGTGGATGTATGACAGATTGACAGAGCACACTGCAGAGGGTTTACAGTTACTCAGCCTTATGCCCCCTAACCTACTTTTTGTACTCACACACCAGCATAGAGACAGATTAGCAGGTTTTTGAGCTTTAGAAATGATGACCACTGCCAAGGCATGGAACAGAGGAGAGGCTTTGAGGATATTCAGTTCCAGTGGAAGTTAGGAATGAAGAGATTTACAATACAGAAAACTTCAGTGTGATCAGTTTTTCGTTGTGTAACAGTTTTCTTTGATTCATCCACCCTTTTTTACCGCTTATCCATCAGGGTCACAGTGAGGCTTGAGCCTATATCCTAGAGTATCTGAGAGAAGGTCAAGGTACACCTGGATGGGTCGTTTTCTTTGATCCTTTAACGCTTTTTTCCCCTGCCTTCCTACTATTGCAGAAGAGTATGTCTAAATGAAAAATGCTGATCATTAATATAAAGTAGAATGAAAACTTAACAACAGGAAGAATGCATTTAGTTTTTATTTACCTTTGTTAGACCTGCTGAAAAAAAACAAACAACTTTTCTAGTGTACTGGATGTCTGTTTTCTTCTGATTGTTAAACCCTTATTCGTAAACCATCCATATTAATTAATTAGCAAAGAGGCAACAGAATATATCTTTTGTTTGGGGATTAGGGGGTGCAATGGCTAAAAAAAGTGCTGTAATGCATCACTTTTATGAAAACAACAATAAATGAACACTATAATATTTAGTATTTATCATTTCCTTGTTTTTCACACGACCCGTTAAATTTTAACATCTGTCAAAAAGAAAGAAAAAGAACATTTTTATTCATACCTGTTAGTCCCAAAACTTTTCGGTGTCTTCCATTTTGCTGCTATGTACAGTAACTTAAGCAGTCCTGAAATGACCTCTTCACATGATGTTTTCACAATGCACCCTCCCACTGTTTGGCTTCTTCACATTCTGTTTGACCTCAGCTTCAGTTTTATTTAATCATCTTTTAAATCCACATTGTGACATAAAATTTTTTCCAATGCGATTTTACAGATTATGCTTTTAAATCTTGCATTTTCCCTTTTTTCAACCTTGACCTCAGTTCTGTAGCTTTTCACCAATCTTGTCTTTTTTTTTGTCTTGTTTTCCAGAGAAATACTCATCCAATAATCAGAAAGGAGAATTCTTTAAGGCGATTCTGCGTTCTCGCCTTTAATCACCTTAACTGTTGTAGATACAGAGAAAGTTGAACTCCAGAGAACATTCTCTTTCCGTTTAATCTAATTATTGAGCTCTTTTGAAGTTCCACACAGAAAATGCCTGTGGCAAGAGAGATTATCCTTGTGTATGATTTTATGACCTTATCTGGTCCCAGTCAGAGAGTTTGGCCTCACCGACAGCTCACAGATCAGTCAGTTTAATCTAAGCAGAATAACCACTTAGTAGACATTACCGCGAAACATCACAAAATATACAATCAATATGAGGTTTCCGTAGCTGGGGGCTCAGGTCAGATCAGTCCTTGTTCAAACAGGCTGTCAGCTGGAATGTTTCACCCCTGGGCGAGGCGTGCCATTTGGGCAGATGCTCTTGCTGTCTGTCACTGTTCAAAGGATTAATGACTGGGTCAATTTGCCTCCTGGTAATTAGAGGAAAACTGTCGGGGCTGTTGTGGACATTTAGTAATGCTCATTGGAAAAAGGGACTTTATCGAGTTAGATTTTTTTCTGTGGAATTTTTTTCCACTAAAGTATTCAGCAGAATTCATCATGTGAAGAACGGCTCAACCATCAGGCTTCCAGTTAACTGATGGAGAATATATACATGATCAGTCTTATTTCTGGGCATATATATTATTGTTTTCCTAAGTAATTAAATTCAGAATTTTAGGTACAGTACATGCTTAGTCTTGTTTTATGGTTTAGGAAGGTGATTATCTGATGCAATGCAGCATAACAAACAGGAATCTAAGGTGACCGGAGGAAGCAGGGATTTAAAAAAAACAGAAGGGATGAAAAAAAAACTTAAACTGAGCTCAGCCATTCCCAAAAAAATCCAAATACCAAATTAAAATGGACAAAAAGCCCTGAAGCATGTGCCTTTATTTTAAGTTGTGGCAAAACATCCTGAAGATGAAGAACCCCATACTGTAGAAGTTTTTTTTTCAGCAGTGAGTTACATGTTTGCTTTAAACCCTGATCTATTATCATGATTTTATTCAGGCTCTGTCAGTCTGTGCTATGGTCAACAAGGCAGCCTCACTGCATTCGTTTTGGTGCAAAATAAAGAAAACACTTTGGGAGGATGAGCACTATGGTGTGAATTGAAGAGGGAGATAACGCACTGAACGGATGTTGGTTGTAAGAGGTGCAAAAAAAAAAAAAAAAAAAAGACGAAGCTGTGCAAGGAAAAGTTATAGCTGTTCAGGTTGTTTCTGATTTAGTAATTTACAATAAATGAGGAAAAAGGATCTTATTGCTCAGAATTTGCTAAATGTTTAATGATTAAAGCTGTTGCTTAAATGCTCTTTGCTTAAAATGCTTAAAATTATCTTCAGTTTCCCAGTTTTCTCTGAATGGTGAATAATTATACTTACTAAAATTTCAATTAAAACATTGATATGTGAGGGAGTCCAACTCAAAACATCTCATTCTCAGCTTCAAAGTATTCAAAGGAACCAATTTACTAAGTTTCAAGTTATTTTACAGCAAATTCCATGTAAAGGGAGCAGAGTAAGCAAAGGTCTTTTTACCCAGCTCAGTACTGACACGTGGGACAGAAAACAAGACAACAGCCTGAGAACGGAGAGAGTAATGACCAGTACATAAATAAGATGGAAGCGCACCAAAATAATCCAAGAAGTTTTTCAGTTTTTCCTTATTTGACTCCCATTGAATATTGATTTTTTAATCCAAATTTGCACCGGTGACTTTTCAGATTTGCACGGGTGACTTTTCAGATATATGTTTTCATAATGATCCCTCCAAGCTCTTCTTCCTCTATAGGAGATAAAATTCTAAACTCTAAAGGGCGTTCAATTAGTTCAATTACTTCAGCAAAAATACACAGGACTTCCCTCGCTCTCCCATGCATTAGCCACCGCTCCTGTACTAAAACCCTGGTGAGTTGTTTTCTGTCTTTCCTGTCCTCATTAAGCTAAACTGGTCACATACTCCACATGTTTGCATTCAGACTGACTTCAGGGAAAAACAAGAGGAGCGGGTGATGCAGCTTTCACTGTTGGGGGCATAAAGCCTATATAATCTTCTATGAGAACAGTAAAGGATACATTTCTCAGATGAAATCACCAAAACTCATCTGCAGAATATCCTTCTTTCTCCTCTTATCAATCTGTTTTTTTCTGTTTCTACAGAACATAATTTTTTTGTCCTAATCTTGGTTTTAACTGAATATTTTATTATCTGATCTGTAGCTTATGTACTTATTCACAAATCTCTGCGTGACCTTGTTTTTGCTCGATCTGTTTGTTTTTCCAGGACAACTCCACAATATTTCATATTTTAGCAAATGTTCTTCCAATCTTGATTCTTTCTTCCATATAAAATCCATGAATTGTGTTGTGCTGCACCTCTGTCTCCTTCATTTTAGTACTCTCAATCATTCATTTCAGTAGAATCCATTTCACCTGCATCATTGTGCCTTTTTTTATTTTTATTTTTTTACATTATTTGTTTCTGAGTCTTTCAGACAAATCTCAGCCTCCACTTTAAACATTTCATTTTCTCATTCTCTCAGATGTTGTTTTCCTCCCTGAATATCTTGAAATATTCTTAGTTTTGAAGCCGTTTATTACTTAAAATCCTCTCAGTAATGTATTCACTGTCTTATTAACTCATTCACCAGATGTCTGTGAGAAGTTTTGGTTTATCTCTTAACAGAAGCAACCCTAAACAGTTTTGAATTGATCACAAAACCTGCCAGTCAAACTTGAATGTTGATGTTTACCTTCCATTTTAAATGTGATCCCTCCCCGAGGACACTGAACAGCCTCGTTTGTTATTTGTTTCTGTACGCACTGTTTTGCTCTCTTAAAAAAAAGGCTTTGCGAGGAACTTCTTCAGGCAGAGTTTGTGTTTACAGGCACATGAATTAGCATTATGATTCAGAGGCAGCAATAAAAAACAAACAAAAAAACGAATTCAGACGTAGATATGCTTCGACGTCTTCAAAATAAACATAGGCACTCAAATAGACAATATCTCCATAAGACAGAGAAGATGCTTAGTCACATCCACACACAAGCCCACTCTGCGTCCTCTTTGCAATGCAAGTAAGTTCAGAAAACCTGCATGAATAGAGACAAACATCCATTAGCATTACAAGACATACTTAGAATGCTGGTGACTGAGCATTTTTGTTTCTGTCTGCGTTCTGACAATGCAAGGACAAGTACAGACTCAGCAGTAAAACCCTGCTGCAGAAACAACTATCCATGCAAATGGAGTCAGACACTGTTGTAATGGTTGCTCTGTCTGTATTGGTGGCAAAGATGTTTGAAAGCTTGTATTGGTTTATCTCAGCTATAAATCTTTCTTTCTTTCACTTTTTAACCGACTTACTTAAATGATTTAACTCTACAATAACATTCTAGTTGATTTAAATTTACCCCTTAGCTGTTAACTCTAACAATCACCTTAGTTAACGTGGGAGCCAAATTGGTCTGCAGTTACATCTAAGGTAACTTTCTTAACTATGGGCAGATATCTAAACTATCTATCTTACTTTGATTTATTATACTAGCTCTGTAAATGTGGAGTTAATCAAGATAATAAGGCTTTTGTGCCTATGAGGAAATTTAAAAAAATAGAAAAAGTGTCAGATGCTGTTACCAGAAGGCATGATTATCATCTCAGCCTTGAAGAATCTGCTAATTTTCTTTTAAAAGCAGAGACCCAGTTTATAAATGTTTGGCTCAAATTTCATTTTCCAAAAAAGAAATGTAGTTTTTAAGGTTCAAGAATTTTATATTCTGCAATAAAGTGAAACATGTTTAGTGTTACTGACCTTAGAAGGATGACACCTTCGGTATATCACTAAACGTGTGGTTAGATTTGAAAATTAAAGTAAAATAATTTTATAAATGCTGGGCTGGAGGGTTTGCCAATGTCTATGTGTGTTTTTTGTTTTGTATCTCTTCACCAAAGCTCATAAAAAGTGTTGAGAAAAGCTGTTTACATGTTAACATCTGTGTCAGCTGTGACCTCAAATCAGAAGCTTAGCATTGAAAATAATCATTTTTAGATTTTAATATAGCTCCAGTTTAAATTAGTCCTCCTTTCAGTTTTATGTTTTATATTCAATTGGGAAAAAAATAGTGTCTGTCATAACAGGCCTGGAACATGTCCCTAAAAATATGATTCAAGTTATTGTGGCATTAAGAATGAAACATTTTTCAGATGTGGTTTAGTCTCCTTCTTCTTATTAACATGAGGACTGTAGGTGCCCCAATCCTCTTGTCTTTGTAATGTATGCATAATGGCCTTATGCACCACTATAAGGGATAATGTGTGGGCTTTCTTGGATACATGTCCACTCCAATTCAGCATATGTTGCTCTAAAATTTCTGTGTACTTTCTGCATGAGTGCTTTCATCACACAAGTTGAAATAACCTTTGCCAGTGGCTCTAATGCAATGTTTTACTGCCACAGAGCCTGGCTTTTAGTTTTTTAGCTCGTGTCTGGATGGTCTTGTTTCTCTTGGTCTGAAACACATAGAATCTATTTCTTTAAAAACATCAGATTTACTCAATTTGCCTTAATACTCATTTCCACTGTATGAAATGAGGGGAAATGAGGCTCCTTTCAGTTGCATCAGAGCCCAGGAAACACTTTAACTTTCCATCTTTTTAAATTAGAAGCATTTCTAAATGTGGCTTTCTATTATGGAGCTTGGCAAGGTTTCTTTGAATACTGTCTTACTGTTTAACACTGCAGACAATTCTTCCTAAGCAATGGATATCATGTTTTTTTTTTTTTTTATAAGTGTTTGATTTTTTTTCCTTTAAACATAATTTCTCCAAATACCTTAAAGATATAAAATAATATTAAGCTTGACTAATATTTTACAATGTGGGTGAAAGATGTGACATTCTTTTGAATATTATTTTAAGCATAGTAACCTACAGCATCGGTAGTCAGTACTCTGCTGCTAAACAAATAAACATATACAACCAAAACATGCAGTTCTCTTAAAAAAAAAAAAAAAAAAATGGGACTTATGCACATGCATGCACGCATTTCCTGCTTGTTCCTTTTTTTTTTTTTTTTTTACATATTTCACCAATGTTGACACAATAGGAGCAGTTGGAACAGATCTCAGACTTCCTATTTGAGCATCACTCTTAATAAAGTTGATTCTAATTAATTATGATCATCAGACACAAAAAAACAGAGTGACTATTTCAGGTTCATCCTTTCAATCCAACTTCTCCCTTCTTTTTTATACCTTCCTTACCTGTATGGCAGCGGTAGCACGCAGCCCACTGGCATAGTATAAGTATCACAATGCCTATTACAGCTTTGCTTCAGGCAGGTTTATCATTAAACTTTTTCTTTGCAGATATTGTATTTGACCGTGTGGATCTAGTCAAAGTCAGACACTTACATTCTTTATCACCTTCAAAAACCCTCCTCCTCAGACACATAGAATAGGATCACATACAATTCAGCACAAAGACAATGCAAAGTGCTTTACGTTAATTAAAATATAGGAAAATAAAACTGCAGAAACAAAAAAGATCATTAAAAACAGTTGGACTAAAGGAAATAAAAAAGTTGAACTGATCATGTTTCAGTTGAACTGTTTAACTAGAACAGTCAAAGGCAATGTTAAACAAATGTGTTTTTAGTCTTGATTTAAAGGAACTCAAGCTTTTTGCACTTTTACAGTTTTCTAGTTTGTTCCAGATCAGTGGAGCATATAAACTAAATGCTGCTTCTCCATGTTTAGTTCTGGTTCTATGTATGCAGAGCAGGCTGGAGCCAAAAGACCTGAGTGGTCTGGAGGGTTGATACACTGATAGCAAGTCTGTGATGTATTTAGGTGCTAAGCCATTCAGAGATTTATAGAATAACAGAAGTATTTTAAAGTATATTCTCTGAGATACAGGGAGCCAGTGTAAGGACTTTTAACTGGGGTGATGTGCTCTACTTTCTTAGTCTTAGTGAGGACACGGGCAGCAGCGTTCAGGATCAGCTGCAGCTGTCTGATCCTCTTTTTAGGCAGACCTTTGAAAACAATACAAACATGGACACCCCTGCAGGCAATTACATAGACCAGCAGCCCATTTCATAGACTGCCCTATACAAGCTGCACTTTGTGTAAACATTACATATCACAGTTCAACATTGTTTTATTATTTTTTTAGGAGTTTCTCTTCCAAATTTTTTAAAAGTGTGTTTAAAATATTATAATGTACATCTAAAGGTGCTTATTGTTTTTTTTTTAACATTTTTACTTTTTACGTTTCTGCATACCTAGCCCGTTTCCTGTTTGCCTAGAGCCTAAAAAGGCTCTATTCAACCAACCTCAGTGTGGTTCAGTATGTTTTCCATAGTTATTCTCACAGAAATAAAAAGATATAAAAAGGGAATCATAACTGTTTTGAATGGCAGTTCTAGACCTCATTTAACAAGGTTGGACCACAGAAACCTCCCCAAAAAAGAAACCATGATGCAAGAAATTAGGGCAGTAGTTAATTAATTGACAATTCCATGAGCTGCAGATGAAAACAATAATCCTGTCACAATTTGACCGAAGCTTATAGTGTAACACATCATTATAGGAAATTGTATTATGAAGCCTAGGCAGAATTTCCACTGAATAAACTGAATCACCTAACCACACTCAAGTCTAGTTCAGAGACACTGTCAAGAACTGCCTATGACTGTGTGGTTATGACAGTCTGATCTATCTTTATCAAAATAAATACCTAAACAAATAGGAGAGAAATATATTTCCTCCCATTGTTGCATTTCTATAATTCTCCATCATTTTCTGGGGTTGTATGGACATTAATGAATGATTCAATTGTTTCTCTTGAAAATGTTGTCTTTATCTTCGGTAGTTCAAACATTTGTTCTTAATCTGACAGAAGAGTCTTTTGTGTAAGTTACTGAATAAATGGAAACAACATGTATATCAAAGATTCAGTACAGCTTTTAATGCCAATAATTAACTTCTTGAGAAAAAAGAGCAGGAATATTGCAAACATGGGTTTTCCAGTCTGCTTATTTGTTGTTTTATTCCCAAATCACCTTGAAGTGACCAAAAACTACAGTGCCTGTTGCTGTAATAGTTCATTATTATTGCAGTGATGTCACTTTGGGAGCAGGTCAGTGTGTAGCACCCTGAACTCAAACTCTGCCTGCAACATTCAGCATTCTATGTATAAATACACATGTTGCATCATTGTAAAATAATGCTGGCATGTGGTTGCATAAGCCCTGACCTCACAGAGCTCTGCAGCAGCTAAGAAAAAAAAGAAAGCTGTGAACACATGATGAAAGGGTTGAAAGGTTAGGTGATTCCCCTGCGAACAAAATGGCACTGAAACAGATTGAGATAATCTGTCATCTTCTCTGCTGCATTATCCAAACTTGTCATTGTCCCTGTTTCTGTTGATATATATAGAGATACATAAAGTATAAAGTTAGTTATATAACATAAGTAGAAGGCGTCTTACTTTTTTAGATAAAGAAGAATTTCAGATTGGAGGCTTAGCTCTACATATAAAAAGCAACATTTCTAAATGATCTGGAATGGCAGCTGCTTGATTTCTTTTCCTTCTTGCTCTTTGTTGTCTATCCATTTGGTACAGTAACTCAGCTGAACTTTACTGTGATTGTCTTCTGTGACTTCCTCTTTATGAACCAGCCAAACTGTTGCTGATGCAGACGTCTTTCTTTTACCATTTAGCCCTTTTAAAAGCAGAGAGCAGATCGTCAGACTCATCATGACATACTGAGGTCTGCGTCCCATCTGTGCCATACAGTTGATCTCAGCTGTATGTGGGTTGGTGTGTGTTGTCTGTGCTGTCGCAGTCACTAATGCCAGTCTGTGGAGTTGGCCTAGTTCTGTAACTGCTGATGCTAAGGAACACTTAAATCTGTTTTCTCTTTAAGCATATTTTCAGTTTGTCACTTTGTTAAGCATTTTCTCTTATATAGTGCATCCCATGTTGTTTTTGATAACATATCTCTATCTTAGAGAAAATATAAATGCACGTATATAAGCAGTTGAAAAGAAAGCTGTTTCATATATACCCCCATTTTTTTGTTTTACTTTTGTTCTTTTGTCTTTTTTTCCACCTTTTTAATGTATGAGATTTGCATCCAGCAGATGTGGAGCAGCAGCTGCAACTAGAGGGCAAATTAAGCAGTCTCAGACACTTATGCAGTCCAGCTGCTGGAGTGCTAAGCATGCTTTGCTAGCATTCGCCTGGGGGCCTTATGAGTGAAGATAGGATGAAAGGCTGGAAATCTTAATTAAGATATTTTCTTTTTATTACAGGGAACAATAAAACACATACCCAATGTCACGCATACTTTCATGAACACAACCTCTACTAATGTGTGTACCATCTAATGTGTGGAAATTAGTTAATTGATGGGATACGCTCTTCTGCTGCAGCTTTCCTTAATCTGTTTTTTACCAAACCTGCATATGGAAGTTTCCTCTGATTAAAAGGCCAAAGCAATACCCCTTATTTAAAGCTGTTATGTATATAAGCTTGAAATCTGTATTAAGTTACATATTTATTTTTTCAAACCATACACTGTGCTGTGCTGCCTTTGTTTAGGGATTTTTTTATTTTTATTTTTTATTCTTTAACAAAAGGAAAACATGTTATTGGCTTTGGTTGCTTATTCAGTGTCACCAGAACTAGTTAAAAATGTCAAAGTGTTTGTGAGAAGTACATGTTTAAGTTGTGTTTCCCTGTTTTCCCAAACTAATAAATATAAATTAAGGGGTTATTATACATTTGGGATTTTTTCTCTTTTTATTGTTTCTATTTGGAAATTTTGGGGATTGCTGCTTAGGTAAAGAGCCTGCTGTCAGTTTCATAAAAAAAAGTCTATTTCTCACAGCTTTAAAACATTGGTAGAAAATAGTATTTTTTGGAAAAATGGATAGATTTAGCTTTTTTGTGGCTTGGTTAACCATTTTATTTAGATATTATTTGTTATTTCGTATTTACCTTTTTGGTTGAAGATCTTAATTTAAAGTTTTGGCTTCGATTCAGAAGTATTTTCAGGATTTTTTTCAGGTCCTTGAATATTCAGTTCTGTTTAGTTTCTCATTTTTTTCACCTATTTAATTCAGCTTTTTAAGGTGATCCTGATGCTTAGCTGTTAAACTGATTAGTCCTTCTGTCCCTTCGGTTGATCAATGTTGTTTAGCCATTTCTTGCTCTTGCCAGGTGCTGCTTAGCCTTAAGTTTTATCTGTAAAATTAAGTTTTCATTACCCTGACTCATGTTCACTGGACTTCCCTTGGTTCAAACACCAATACAGCAGATACATTAATCTGGTCTATACAATGTTTACCTTATTGTTAAACATAATTTTTCAAGTGCAGGAAGATAGGTTGAATTGAAGTGATAAAAATCAGTGTTCCACTTAGTATTGTTCTAAAGTTTCTTGCTGTGTTTAAATGCCACATTGGTCAAAAAGATATGAACTGAAGTTAATGAAAAAAGAGGTAGGAAATCCTTCAGTGCGATAAACTCTATGAATTTGTTAAAGGAAAATTCCGGTTTTTAACACTTTTAGCCCCTTTTCTGTAGTGTCCAGGATGAAATCGAATGATCGACACCAAAATTTTGACGATTGGTCCTGTCTCTGCTATTTGGCTCTTGCAGAATCCCCCC
>NW_015150864.1:585078-595498 GCF_000732505.1 Cyprinodon variegatus
GGGGGGATTCTGCAAGAGCCAAATAGCAGAGACAGGACCAATCGTCAAAATTTTGGTGTCGATCATTCGATTTCATCCTGGACACTACAGAAAAGGGGCTAAAAGTGTTAAAAACCGGAATTTTCCTTTAAGAAAAGGGACAATTACTCTTCAGTGCACTTAGAGCTTCTGCATATAAAACCCTGAGATTAACAAACTTCATTAATCAGTATCATTATCTTTATACATTTATGGTGTTTCAACTTTACATCCCTTATGTATGTTTATTGATATTTAAAAATAAGAAAACTTTGTGGATTGATTTGCATGTTTTGCTTTCAGTTTTGGTTAATCTCTCATAGAGCCTGTTTACATATATAATTTTTTTTTTTCATATTTTAATTCAGCTTAAAAGAGAGGTTGCACTCATATATACAGAAAGAAATAAATGCATGCACATATTCCCCTCTTTGGTTAACAGAAGTTCTCTTTTATGCTTTGCACTTCTGTTTATCCTTTTTCATGTTCTTATGGTTGTAAAACAGGGTTAACTCTGCACGCAATATGTTTCTCATGCATCTGCTTATTGCAGCATGAAGCAGATGAAATGCATTATACACAAGCATAAAAGCAGTAAAATGATGCATGTTAGACTCGGTTTACTTAAAAAGGAAACTTTTCATAAATTATGTCGTATTTTCATGCCTTTATTTAAAAGTCATAAGATCTTTCAGAGGCAGTACTCCCTGCTCCTTAGATAAAGGGCTTCTGATCTGCAATGAAAAGACATTCAAGTGCAGGTCTTCCAGAGCTGTTGTTTATCCCCCCTTCTCTACCTTTTCTCTGAAGACATTAACTTTAAAATGCTCTTTAGTTTTCTGGTCATATTTCAAGTTAAGTTCCTACATCAGTGGTGTTATTCTCAATTTTTACCTACACCATAAATGTTTTTACATCCACCATGCTATTTGCAAAGTTCCTATTTCTAAAATGGGCAGTTACTGCCTTTTTATTTAGAACATTTTTCATTTTGTATTTGATCTTAGTGTGCCATTCCTAATAACTGCACAGTGTGTCTTTTGCAAGATGTGTTTTTCTTTGCTGTCAAGTCTATTCTCATTTTTTTCTCTCATTTTTTTGTTTACCTGGATGCTTTATTTGTCTTGGCAGTGACAGACTTCAAGCTCCCCACTGTAGTCTGATCAATCATATTTCTATTCTATTCTATTCTATTCTATTCTGTTATATTATATTAGCTTCTTCTAACCTTTAGAAGTAAATGTTTGGATATAGAAAATTTCAGGAAAATTGATCAAATCTTATTGATCCTATTTTTGTTGAAATTCTGTTTTCCTTATTTTTCTCTTAATAAAACCAATAATAAAACATTTTTGAATGTGTTTGGTGTTATGTGGATATAGTAAAAAGTGTGAAGGTTAAAATAATGAAACATTGTTCAATTGGACTTTTTTTTATCTTTCTTTTCTTGCTCTAATAGTAGTAGTTAAAAAAAATCCCTTTATGATTGAATGGCTTAAAGGGAAGAGAAACGGTGTTCAGCTACCTCTGTAGGGAATTATGTCAGCAGTTTCTTTGGCTTTTACCTTCATATGTAATCTTAAAATCACCTTTTCAGACTTTGATCTTCAGGAAATACGTGAGTTGTGTGATGTTAGGCAGAGCACTAAATGCTGATTCACAGCAAGATTTTACTGATAATACTCAGTGTCTTAAGCAGGTTTAGAAAAAGCTAATAAAATTTTGCATGATAAATAGTAAGAACTTTAATAGTTTAAGAAAAAAATATTCTCAAATCTAAACTATAGCTATACATAAAACATTTAGAATAAGTGTTATACTACATATGAAGAGGTTTACATTGTTAGCTGAAGGCCTTTTTTGTTTAAAGACATAAAAGCCAATGTTCTGTTCTGTCTAAATGTATGTAAAAGTGAGCAAAAAGTGAAAGATAAAACTTCCTCCTCCTTAAGGTTTCATAAGCAATTAAATGAAATGATTTGCTTTTGTTTTCAGATGAATTAGATGAAATTAGATGAAATAGATGAGGATCTTTTAGTCCTTATTTGTTGGAACTGAGCAATATCATTTGTATTTTAGACAATTCTTCCCATCTGAGTGATGAGTGGCTCTTTTTTACTAATAAGATAAATTCAGGTACATGCTGTTTATGGTGTTATGTGTTGGTATTGATGTCCTTGGTCACGACTGCCAAGACCCGGCCTCTCCACTTAAAAAAAAAAAAACCGAAATGCACAACCCTGTAGCTGTTCCCGAAAGGGAACGCCTATTAAACACTATCTTTGTCATTAGTCGCCCCGTTTGGGTAGTGATAGCAGGCCGCCGTGACACCGCTCCTTGCAAAACATTCCGGAATATATCTGCTTCTTCTGAGGCATTTCTTTTCTTCTCATACATTTCGTAGACATTTTTTCACTTAAGACCCTCAGCCATTTTCAAAGAACCGCGGTGAGAAAGGTGAGCTTCAGTGACTGTCTGAAACCGTAGCTCACCACAGATATATGCCTGAAAGTGCACATGGGCAGAAAAAGATGGCTGATGGGATGAGCATGTCGGACAGCATTACGTAAACATATCACCAGAATGATTAACAATTAGGAGGACCACTTATTTAGATGAGCCACCCGGCAATAAAGGATCATCCTCTATACCTTTAAAGGTACACTATGCAACCGGTGATGATTTTCCAGCGAGGATCCCCCCAGAGGGCGAAAGTAAAAGTGCACTGTCGTAAATATGCACAGCTGTTCTCCTGGTTTCTCCGTCAAGCCAGGCGCGGTTGTTTTGAGCTTANAAAAAACAACGAAATGCACAACCCTGTAGCTGTTCCCGAAAGGGAACGCCTATTAAACACTATCTTTGTCATTAGTCGCCCCGTTTGGGTAGTGACAGCAGGCCGCCGTGACACCGCTCCTTGCAAAACATTCCAGAATATATCTGCTTCTTCTGATGCATTTCTTTTCTTCTCATACATTTCGTAGACATTTTTTCTCTTAAGACCCTCGGCCATTTTCAAAGAACCGCGGTGAGAAAGGTGAGCTTCAGTGACTGTCTGAAACCATAGCTCACCACAGATATATGCCTGAAAGTGCACATGGGCAGAAAAAGATGGCTGACGGGATGAGCATGTAGGACAGCATTACGTAAACATATCACCAGAATGATTAACAATTAGGAGGACCACTTATTTAGATGATCCACCAGGCAATAAAGGATCATCCTCTATACCTTTAATACAGTATTTTAGAGACCAAAAAGTGGAGGAAGAAGTCATGATTAGAGTGGTTTAATGATTACTGATTTAATTAAAGCTGACAAACAAGATTCATTCTTTACAATATCACTTGGTTTCATTTTAGTCATTATTAGCAACGCCAGTTCTAGTTGCTACAAAATGTTGCGCCATACTTTACCCAATAATCAATCCAGCTCCTGTTTGCCTCCCACTCTGTCTACTGCTACTCCTTACTGGTATTTTAGCCTGTACTTTGAAACCTCTGCAGATTGTCCGTAAGGCAGTGGTCTTCATCAACCTAAAAGAACTAATTTAATTCCTCTGGTCGAGCTCCACTGGCTATCATTAGTGGCCTGCATCAAGTTTCAGGTTTCTGTTCTTAGCCTTTAATATGTTTAATGAAATGGTTTTCATTTACAATAATGTTTTCACAAAGGCTATGGGCTTCAGTTAGTCTTCAGGGCATTGTTGGCTAGCGATGCCTAAACTACTCACAACAAGTTTAGACTCTTTTCTATTGCTCCTTGCTGGTAGTGGAACCAGAACCAGGACATCCCTGTCTGTCTTTAGGAAACAGATGATGAACCAGCTCCTTAAAGAACATCTTCTACCCTCTTACTTAACCTATAAACCAAACTACCTACCTCCTCTGGGGTAAGATCTCTCTGTGCGCTTTCCTCTATTTCTACACTGTCTCCCCAGTTACCTCTGACTAATCCCACCTTGAGGACTGCCTTCCAAATAGCTTATTGTTAGCTTTCTAAGTGTTGACAAAATAAGGCAGGAAACCTGAGAGATTTAACACATTTCGACAGTTTTTTTTTCTTCTGGTATTTCATGTTTTTTAGGACCAAAGAAAAATCCACACCATCAGGGATCCCTCCAGTAAGGTTGACTTTTTTGAGCGAAAGTCCCATTTCTCCAGAATGTGTATGAATAGTTGCAAACACTCAAAGCAGGAAACAAAGGAGATAGCTTTTTTAAATAAATTTGTAGCCTTTATACATGCAGGCAGCCTATACTCGTGTTTACCAACACAGTATCAACAATTTGCACAACAGAAATAAAACATTTCCAGCAAATTATTACACAAATACACGTTTCCGTTTTGTTTGAAACTGGGTTACAATGGCTCAATAGCTTCCATTAGCAATTGATTTGTTGGCATTGAGGTTACAGTATGTCAAAACAGTATGATCTGATAAATGATCAAATATGCCAACAAATTGTATATTGTTTATGTTTTGGGACAAGTCAATGAAATCAAATTCTTAGGTGTGATTATTCCCTACAAGATCTGCTGGAAGCCTTTCATCAAACACGTCCAGGCTAAACTATGTGGAAGCTTTGCAATTCTATGTAAAGGAAAACCTTTTCTGAGTTATAAAACATTATGCATTTTCTACTCATTTTACCATGCATGAGCTATTGTGTACGTAAAACTGTGGAGTAACACCTACTGGGCATAACTAAGACTGTTAAGCATGCTGCAGAAAAGACTCATCATAATAATTCATTAGGCTGGTTATCGTGACCATGTTATTTTATTAATTCCTGTTTTGTTTTAACTTTTAAATTTAATTTATGTTGTTAGGGAATTTATCCCTTAAATGTGAAGAATAATTAAGTAAAACCAGATGTGGTTGGCTGCACAAAGTTTGAGCACTGAAACATTTGAGCAGAATGGTAAACATCCAAACTTCCATTTAAGTCTGTCTAAAAAATTTTGAATGCAAATATGATGAGTCATACACTGATTTCATACAGTGAAATCTTTAAAATAGGGCTTTAAAACATGCTCACCATGCCCTTTCTTCTCTGTCAGCTTATTGTCAGCCTTTGGGCATCATATTTTTATCAGATTATCATTCACCGTGTTGCTGTAATTCACATCACACCTCACAAAGCATCCAAATTGCCCCTTTACTGTCACCTTAAACGCTTTTATAAATTTAACAATTTCAGTCCTTGAGAACGTTATTATAGTAACAGGTAGTTGCCTCTTCCACCATGCATGTTTTAGACTTGACCTCAGATTGAGCCAACCTGTTACCACAGATCAACCAATCAATCAATCAATAGATCAATTTCTTTATTTTTTACTACAATTTGCATTGTTAAAGAGATTTCAGTTTCAGTACAAACTGTTTTTTGGGGAACGATTTACTGAGGCCATGCATGTCGAAGAACACTGCCTTTGGTGCATTCTTATGGCTCCCAAGGGCCCCACCATGAGGCGCTTCCCTATAGCCTGCACTGATACCTGTGCTGACGAAAGGCAAGAAGCAATCAGCACACACACAAAAAAATCAGCAAACAAAACAGCAAAGTGGACGATAACATTTGTTTGCTTTCTTAAGAAAGAAAGAAAGAAAGAAAGAAAGAAAGAAAAAGAGAAAGAAAGAAAGGAATTCATATAAAATAATGCTGACTAAAAATTCAATTCATAAGGTTCAGTTACTGTAGTCTTACCTGTGAGCTTTGCTTCCATGCTTCCTTCTCAAGGCGGCAGTCATTGCACCCTTTACATGTGGCCTGAGCCCACAGTTAAATACTTAGTGTTAGCCCATGGCTCAGTGTCTGACAGCTGACAGACTGACAAGGCCACTGAAAATGATGTGCCTGTGATGATAACAAGCCGGAGAGAACAAATCAGAGGCCCACAGGGATAGAGAGGGGAAACCCAATGACAGCAGCAATCACACCACGCTGAGTAGGACTAATAAGGCAGACAGAAGGCATTACACTGACCAAGACATAATGATGACAGCAACAGAGAGAGTCGATTACATGAACAGAGGAAGATGCCTTGGTTATAGAGAAAGATTTTACAAAGTCCTGATCTCTCTACTAAGTTGCTGCCCTCACCTGCAAAATATCTCAGTGATCAACTGATTGCCACATAAATTGTTAATCAAGCCGGATAAATATATGTGTTACATTTATTTCTAACATATATACCTCAAATTAAAGAATTCTGTCATCAAGCTTATGCAAGGTCTACTCTGAAGATTTTTATTTAACTTAGAAATGAACAAAAACACACTTAGTAGAAATGTGTTGTTAAATGCAGCTAAAAGTTAAAAATACAAGGTGAGTTTTTTTGGTTAAAAGGAATCTAACAATCTAACAAAAAACTACCAAAGTACAGATACAGTGCAGTAAATTTCCTCATCTGTGTCATTTGGGGTTGTAATTTCTCTAACATAACAAATAATCAAACTGATCATTACAGGTGAAGCAGTTTTCTCCACTGTTGTTTAAATTTTTAATAATCAAAGAAAAACATGCCTCTAAATCTGACTTGATAATAACACTGTTGTTCGCCTACTTAGTGATAGCACTGAAGTGAACAAAAAAATATATTTTTCTGTAGAACTCCAGGTCCTGATAAGAAAAAAAAATGCTCCTCAAAATATGAAGCTATCAGACTTCATTAGCCATGAATAGGAAAACATTTGTAGATCAACATCCTGAGATTGAGAAGATCTTCTGTATATATTGCCAGGCCAGCTTCACTGCTAAAGGGGATCAATTCTAACTTGTTGTTCATTTGTAATGCTAGTGGTACAGCAGGCTGCTTCTGTCTATTGGTTTTGTTGATCAAAATTACCACCAGCTTTGAACAGGTTAGTTTGTTCCAATCAATTCTGGTTTCCATCCATGTAACACCGTTTGTTCTGACTTTAGATAAATAGATCTAAAAAGTAGGTGGATCCTTCCTTTAATTACATGCATAAAACTTTAACTCATTCAAATGTTACTAATTTCTTCAGCACAGAAAGGTTATTTCCCCCTGTGACGCTTCAAGGAGCAGATCCTTTTGTTGCACGTGGTTTGATAATCAAAACAAGATGCACATTCTGGTCTGCACATAAATAGCTTAATGAATTTCTCCTCTGCATCCCATTTCATTTGTGAAGCACAGCACTATAAACAATAAAGACAATATGAATAATGTTTTTTTTTTATTATGTCTTACTGTATACTGTAGCAAGGGAAAGCACAACAGATTTACTTTCAGAAGATACAAATATAACATCTTCATTGGACATTGCCAGGGATTATTTCCAATGCAATGAACCAGGTAATAATATGTTGTAAGACATAAACTTTAATAAACGGGAGATTTAAATAAATGAAATGACAGAAAGCTCCTTGTGGTACTAAAGTGTGCTTTGCCTTCAGAGTTTGTCAAACTGAGAATTAGAGACCATTGCATCTTTAAGATGTCTGAGAGACAAAGCTGTTTACAGTCAGTTAAATGAAGAAAGATGCAGACAGACTGAGTTAAAGTTGACTCTTGAGGCTTGTTCCACATTCAGTGTAGACTGTGTCCAATGCTTGCCTCTTTAAACTCCTCTCTCTGTTCAAGCAAATGTCGTATCATTTTTGTGGGAGTTCCTGAAAGCAGTTTGTCTTCATGTTCTATCCTCAAACATTTTCTTTCAGTTCTCTGGAGGGGAGACAATCTTTGTTTGTTTTTTTAGGTAACATGAACATAAAGCTTTGAGACTTTGCGATCATTTTTGACCCTCATAGTCTCATCACAGAAATAGTTTTTGTTGTACAAATTGAGAATTTTTAAATTAATGTGACTGATTATTTTCTTAAAACTCTAATGCTGTCTAACCATATAATATGTTTTAGTTGCTGATTGTATCCTGATAAGTTGTTGCAGATTATAGTATCAACCATCTAAATCCTGCTCTTAATTTTCTCATAAGAATCTGACAATATTTGTTTTCTAATATATATATTTTTTAAAATGGTAAACAACTTTTAACCAAACAACATTTTACTGAAGATTTTTCTCTAAAGCTTAAGAGACTATTTTACTCAAAACATTAGCAAATTAATCACAATTTATATACAAGTAGTTCATCTTAAGCAGCCAAAGCAGCAGAGTGGTGTTGTATGGGGAGAATAAGCTGAGGAATATAGTATTACTATAGTAGTACGTAGTTAAGTTATTCATCTACCCCCAGGGTATTTTTTTTTTTATGTTTCAGCTTTATACCAAGTGACTTAAAAAGACTTTTGCTCTGGGAGAAGCACCGACATCTGTTGTTTTCTGGATGCATCAGTGCATTCAAGAAGTTATATTTACATAAAAAGTTCCTGGTGTCTGTTGATGTATTCAATCAGGCTTTGAGGCTGTTGGGACAAAGCTTTTATCCCCGCTTATCTAACTATAGTAACTGGATAATTTCAAATCTTCTCCTCCTTGTTAAAAATATAGTTACTCCTCCGCAATATTAGCTTTGCTCATCAGAGATCTCTGGCATCTCCAAGCCGACTGTTATTGTTACACCATCATCTCCTCAGGATCTAATATTTCCCCTTATATCCCTCTCCTTCCAGTCATCTGCAACTTCCGAGGCTCAGTGACTCAAGGTTTGGCTCTGGAGGTGGGAGAGACAGTGCAGATCTTGGAAAAATGTGAAGGTAAGGCTTCAATGTCATAAATTTCTCTTTGTAATTGTAATAATGTACTTCTTCATTGTTACAAAGAGCTTTAACAAACGCCCAGAGCACACGTTAAACATATCCTCTAAGATTTAGCATAAATATTTAATCATCCTCTTTTGTCAAAGGTTTTTTTGCATACATAAGGAGATAATAAAACTGTGGGGATACACACATAATAAGATTTTCCCAGCTGAAAGAGGAACATTTCTGTTGTGCAGACTGTTTTAGATTTAGCCTTTCTGTTTCACATTATGCTATTCTTATAGAAACAATCTAGTTTCCTGTGATGCAACAATATTATTGTATCATAAATATGAAAAATAGAAAAGTTTGTCTGTAGTTGGCAGAATTCAGGCCATTTGATTCTTATAGAACATAATTAGGATTGAATACAATTAGAATAGAATTCAGCTTTTTATTGTCATTACATTGTCACAAGTACTAAGCAGCAAAATTCACTCTCTGCATTTAACCCATTGCTTTGGGAAGCGGTGGGCTGGCATTGTGCGGCACCCGGGGAGAAGTGTCGGGGTTAAGGGTCTTGCTCAGGGGCCCAGAGGGGCAGCCCATGGGAGTGGGGTTGAATTCTTTTGGTATCCAAGCACAATGCCCTAACCACTAGGCCGCCACTCTTCTACATTGCAGTGTTGTGACGCCTGGAACCAGACTGATCAGGTCCTCATGAGGATCAAGGACTTTACTCCACAGTTACAATACTGAACTCACAGCATTTAGGGTGAACTATTAAATTATAAATTATTTTAGATACTACCTTACAACGTCATCAGTGACTTACATATAATCAAACATAATTTTCTGAACCAGTAATAGATGATGGATATAATTGGGTTAATGTTGTGGATTCTGATCATCTGTTGATTGCTTTACATCACACATAAGGACTGTAACAATACATGTATTTATACTCAGCTGCCAGGGTTGTACCGTAGGGTTTTATTCATACAAAAGGAAAATGCAACACTAGCGGGTGATCAATGTCCTCATTAAGAGGAAGGTTTCTTGTGTATTTCTTTGTTTTGCCTTAAGAGTCATGACAGAAAATAAGCTATTTTAAGCTTTTATCAATTGCAGCAGTGTTAATGACTAAACATAACTACTAATCAAAGTTTTCAGGAGCTTAAAGGCTCACTTTCTCTACCTATCAATGCTTTTTAATTAGATTTGTAAAAAAAAAAAAAAAAAAATGCTTCCAGTGATGCAGAAATAGATGTGGAAATGTGACAACCTATTTCATCACTTATTCTCCTGCTAAGCAACCCCTGAGTCTAATGATGCTAAATACTAAGCAAATACTTTCTCTAAGGTTTTATAATCTCATTAGAGACTAAAAAAAAAAATCCAGCTATTGTACCTTATAGTCCTGCCTTCCTTTTATATCCAAGTTATGAATAACCAGATTCTTCCCAGCATTAGATACCTGATATATTTTAAGCCCCTTTATGGCTAAGATGGTTGGTTATGGTCTTAAATCTTTTTAGAGCCAGAAAATTATTTTGGATTGTTTAAACTTATATGCTGTTCTGAGTTTTGCACTGGAATATCAAAACTGAGATATTCATCAAACTCTAACCAGTGTCAAATATGGCATCTAGAGAAATTAGGCTTAATAAAATCAATGTTTGACGCTAAATACTTTTTAATCCATATATATATATATATATATATATATATATA
>NW_015150864.1:595569-611146 GCF_000732505.1 Cyprinodon variegatus
TTTTTTTGAAAGTAGGCTCACAGGAAAGGGGGAAAGACACATGGGAAAGAACCGCAGGGTCACCTGCGTCGAGTACCAAGGCCTCCATACATGTCATGCTCGCTAACCACTGCACCACCTGTATGCCCAAACCTAAATTTTTTTAGCTGTTGAGTGTAAAGAGTTGTACTGTAGGTGTCAGGTTGTTGGAGAGGTTCCTATATTGTTTTCAGATAAACAGCTTTTTTTGGCGTTTGTATTATGCCCTCATTTTTGTAATATTTAGAACAAATCTAATAATTTCAGCTAGATGAGAAGGACATCAGAAAGTCAATTTTTAACAAATGTTAGATTGTTTTTTTAAAATCTTAATATTTATTTATTTTTGTACACAACATTCTATAAACAAGCTTTATATTTTTTTTGCTTAAAGCTGATAAAAGCTAAAATTGTTTTTGTCAGAAAGATCAAGGGTTATAATTAACCAGTTAAATAATTTTTATCGCAGAGACGTACTTGAGATTACCTCTCTTTAGCCTGTAGTATTTGCCCTCATTTCTTTGTTTGGGCTCATTTCCCTTAAGTTACTGTTTCAAACTAGTGCTGAATGGAGGTGGTCACTGCTTGGTTGTTGAGGATCCCCTGCTTCTTTTCATAGGAGGCTTCTGCTAATCGGCATAATTGGGTCCAGTGTCCCATATCTTCCTCTTTACAGTACCCAATTGGTCATATAATGGTGATTAAAAAAAGTACTGGTATTTTTAGAAGTGTGAGTAGATGTCTGATTACTCCGGTAAATGGGATCAGCAGCTCAATAAAGCTGGACAGCGAGGAAACCTTGCACTGAACCAGCAGCAGCCTGGATACTGTTCCTCTTTATTCTTCTCACACTGGGAACTAATTTACAAATGAAAGTTAAAATTTGCATGCTTTAAAAAGAGGTTTTGGGACTACAGAGACAGCAGTCTGGTTCCTTTTCTATTCACACAGGCCTCTTCTCATGTTGTCTGTGGTACAGGAGGAACTTAACACAATGAATGTGACAGTTGTAGGCCATGTCCTGGATATGTCTGTGCGGGTTGGTGTGTGGTTACTCTATTTCTTGGCCGCCCTTTCTTTTGGAAACATTTTTCAAGACACTCTGAACCTTCGGATTTTATGCTTCATTACAGAACTCTGTGAATCACCAAATTCTAGATTTTTTTATAAATTACCCTCATTTGAGAGTGTGCCTATGGTTGTCTGGTTAACAATTGTCAAGTCAGCATTCTTTTTTATAAATAAATACATTTTTAGTCACCCAGATAATGGCAAGCACAAAGGATCGGAGGCAGCCAGACTTTAGTTCATTTTTATTTTTTTCTGAAATGCCTCTAGAAGTGACAAAGACTCCTGAATCAAAATGTTTTCAAGAAAACTGTGAAAAAGTCTTGTTGCTTCCAGTTAAATCCTGCATTGTGAACTTCACAAGCATTGCATAACATTCCTGTATTAAACTTTTTTTAACTCTTAATTTGGATTTCGTATCAGCTGTTATCTATAATCCCCTAAATCAAAAGTAAATGTCTGAAATATATTATTGTTAGTGGTTTATCTATTAAATGAATGCTGGTTTTGTTTGTTAAATTCTTTAAACAGATTTCAGTTTGAGGATGTTTTACTGGTAAGCAAGACATGTCCAAGTACATTTAAAAGAATAATGTTTTGGGGATCTTTTCATCCTTCGTTTGTGGAAAATTAAGACATTCTGGGTTCAAACTAACTTAAAATTAATCTCTCATTAATAAAAATAATACATTAATTGAGCTATTAACCTCTACTCCTTATGTTTTCCTCAGACATTCATTTTCCTTTGTTAGGAGGGCCCCTAATGGAAAAAGTTTCCCATTAATGCAGCTTAAGCTTTCTGGACAAAATTCTGCTAAATACAAGCAAAGTATAACATATTGCAATTCTCTCTTTTTTATTTAATGGTTGCAAATAGTCTGGATAAGGGCCAAAGCTATTAGCAAATGCTAATTCTACATTTACCCCCAACTTGACTCCCAAAATTTCCAGCTCAGGCAAGAATGAGTCTGAGGTTAGAGTGTGTTGTTTTGGAGATAATGACAGAGAATGTGGCCTATTAGTCACAGCTGGGCAGTACAATAGCATATATCCAGTGCCAGTGGCTGATTAGGCTCTTCCTCACCCTGGTGGTAAGATTTGTGCACGAAGTGAAGGGATGCAGAAGGAGAGGGAGGAATGTTCTGTTGATGGATGAGAGGAAATTGCATTGATTAACTTCTCTCCTCTAGCATCCTTATGCTGTAGTGTTATCCTGTCCTGGGAGCCTCCTTACTTTTTTTTTTCATTAAGTCCCCCCTCTTCTTCTTCTTCTCAGCCTTTTCAGCTTTACTTCAACACAGTTCCTCTCCACTCGCTGTGCCTACTGACCAAGAGGAGTTGTATCAAAGGTTCAGTAACTCCCATGTTACCCTATCAGCATCTAATTTGCTCTGGTTATGAAATGCAGCACTGCTTGTGAGGGATTTAGGCTATTATCTTAGCTCATGTGGCACAAACTTGAATCACAGTTTTCCCTCTAATCCCAAATGATTATCAGGCCAAACCAGGACTAACTTCTTTCATGAATCTGAAATTGAAGATTCCCACTGTTGCTGTTATAATCTGAATATTTCAGTTGAACATTGGCTGCAAACAATGGATGTTGATAAGAGCCGAATATATAAGAGAATGTATATGAATATGATATTTAAGGTGTGTGTCTCTTTTATTGTCTTTCACAGGAAGCTATTGATTTAAGAGATTCTTGAAAGCACAATTATATGATTATTCACAATTGACTTCCAGCTGTTACCTGGGGTACTATTGAAACATGCGCAATAAGCTGCGATTCAGTTTTACCACAGTCATTTGAAAAACACCAGGACTTTTGAAAAGTCCTACACAGTAGCACTTTTTAAAATTACCCCAGGTTTGTTAAGAGGCCAGATAAATGCAGTAAAAGAGTTTAATCTGAAGAGAATGAAAAAACTGTAATGAAAATTGATATATTCCACTTTCTGTGACGTCAAATAAAACTGCATGACTTGAGGTAAGAATTAGGGATGTAAACAAATAATTAACTTATGAATACTTGTCTATTAATAATTAATTAGATAACAAATTGTTCCATCCAACTAATTAAGTTCAGTTCAATCCAGTTTATATATATATATATATATATATATATATATATATATATATATATATAACCAATTTAACCTACAATCATTTCATATCAAAGCACTTTACAGAGGCAATACAGTCAGATTGGTTAGGAGAATCAGTTGATTGCATCCATTCATTGAGATGCAAGAAAAGCTCCTCCTGGATGAGCTTGCTGCAACTATTTTCGCTTGCATTTGTAGATGACTCCTCAGCAATCCCTCACACCAAGGAGGCATGCAGTGTCAGTGGAGAAGAAAAACTCCCTTTTAACAGGATGAAACCTCCAACAGAACCAGGCTCAGTGTGAGCGGCCATCTGCAGAGGTCGACTGGGGTTCAAGGAGACAGAAGCAGATATAAAAAACTGAAAAACCAAACTGGAAAAAAATGGTGCTCAGCATGCCTATAGGAATCCTACCTAATCGGGAAAAACAGTTTACTGCTGTATATAATGACCCTTCGTAAAACAGGGGCAGCATATTTCTACTCATTAATAGAAAGGAATAGGAATAATAAAAGATGTCTTTGTTGAACCATCCATCCCCATCTGCAATTAGCAGTAATGGTTTTATAGGATTCTTTATAAATACAATTTATTCTATTAAAAATAAGATAATTGGCACCCCTGTAAATGTGATTGGTTTATCTCTGGTCTGGAAGATGAGGCAGTATCTGAGGCAACCATAGAATCTGAACTGGGTTTAGACTGCTTTGATCCAGTTTACCTTGTGGAGTTAGCAAAACTATTATCTTCATCTTCAACTTGTATGTTGAATCCAGTTCCAACCTATTTATTTAAGGAATTATTCCCTCTGATTTCATCCTCCATTTTAGATGTGATTAATCTATCTGTTTTACAGGGATATGTACCTCAGGCTTTTAAGATAGCTTTAATTAAACCTTTACCTAAGATACTGTCTTGGACCCAGATTACTTGCTCAATTATAGACCTATATCCAATTTTTATTTCTTTACCTAAAATTCTTGAAAAGTGTTAGTTGCTAAACAAGTGTGCGATCACTTCCACCATAATGAACTTTTTAAAGGGTTTCAGTCTGGCTTTAGAGCTCATCATAGCACTGAAACAGCTCTGGTGAAAGTCACTAATGATATTCTCATGGCCTCAGATAATGGACTTGTAGCTGTGCTTGTTCTGTTAGATCTCAGTTCTGCATTTGATAAAGTTGATCAATTATTGGGATAAGCATTGGGCTGTTTTAAATATTATTTATTTGTTCGATTTCAGTTTGTTCACATAAATAATAAATCTTCCTCATGCTCAAAGTTTACCTGTGGAGTACCACAGGGATCAGTGCTAGGACCAATTCTCTTTACTTTATATATGCTCTCAATCGGTAGAGTTATTAGACAGCATGGGATTAATTTTCACTGTTATGCTGATGATACCCAGCTATATCTGTCTATAAATCCAGATGAAGCTAACCCATTACATAGATTACAGGCATGTCTTGAAAAAACCTGGATGACTCCTAATTTTCTCCTTCTGAATGCAGACAAATCAGAAGTTATAGTCTTTGGACCAGAGTCTTTGAAAATGAACCTGTTTATCCACTTACTTCATTTGGATGGGATTAAACTGATTTCAGATAATTAAGTAAAAAATCTTGTTTTGATGATGCCTGTCATTTAAATCCCATATCACAGATGTTTCTAGAATTTCCTTCTTTCATCTGAGGAATATTGCAAAAAATAGAAATATCCTGTCCAGGGGTGATGCTGAGAAACTAGTCCATGCATTTATTACTTCAAGGCTGGACTATTGTAATTCTCTACTATCAGGAAGTCCACTAACTGTAGTTAACAGCCTTCAGCTGATCTAAAATGCTGCAGCCAGAGTTTGGATTAGAATTAAAAAGAGGCATATATCTCCCCTATTCTAGCTTTACTTTATTTGCTTCCTGTTAAATTCAGAACAGAATTAAAAATCCTCCTCTCTAATAAAGCCTTAAATGGCCAAGCTCCATCTGATATCTGAGATATGATTGGTCCTTATGTCCCTAGCAGAGCACTTTGCTCTCAATGTGCAGGTTTAGTGCAATGGCTCCAAGAATTTCTAAAAGTAGATTGGGAGGCAGATCTTTTAGCTATCAGGCTCCTCAGAATGCAATTTATGCTGTCCTATTTCTAAATATAAACATTCAAAAAACTCCTTAAGTTATCCCCCTAATAACACAAAATTAACCACCTGTTTAAAGGCACTACTAGCAGCAGACGTTGCTGCTAGTAGTGCTCGAGCTGCTCCACTGCTCCGCTGTGTAACACCAGATATCTGCAAATGTTATCAAGATATCTCTTAATCGCTAGAGGCTACAGGTGTTTCTGAGATGTCTGTTGTTGCTGCACTTAAAGCCGACTCGCCTTCCCAGCTGCCAGCTGAGCAGGTGATAACAACTCGTTATAACCAGACGGAGTGCCTGATTTCAGGCCCATCAAATATAATTTACACAAATATCTAATGGTTTATGTGTTTTCGGCTATCACATTTTCTTGGTGACATAATTTATGCTTAGGTAGGAGGAGAACCAGCTGCTGATACTTTTGGTTTCTTATTACTGCCACACGCTGCTGAAGTTGTAGACCTGTTCTCTTCACAAATTCCCTTTTATTGAACCCATTTAGATAAACATAGGACAGTGGAAACAGAAGCAACACCAACTCCGTAGGAGTTTGTTTGGCACCCTCCTCTCCGTGACAGGAGGGTGCTGTCCAAGCTTACATTCATCATGGACAACACCTTCCACCCTTGGCACCAGACTGTTGAGGAGCTGAGCAGCTCCTTTAGTGAAATACTTTTACACCCTGTTTGTAAAAAAAGAGCGCTACCGCAGGTCATTCATCCCTGCTGCAACCATACTCTACAATGCAGCACTACAACGGCAATAACTTGTGCAATGTATAATGTGCAATCGCTATTTAATACCATGTGCAATAACCTGTTTCTCTATATCTGACACCAAGTGCAATAACTATATATATAAATATAAATATCTATCTATATAAATACCCATGTAAACACACTGTGCAATAACCCTGTATAAGGATCCTATTATAAAAAATCAAAGCAAAAAAAACAGAAAAAGAAAAACGCTGTCATAATTGGACGCATTGTATATACTGTATATATACCATGCACCATTTTCTTTCTTTGGCTCATTCTTCTTCTTTGACTATTTCAGCTGATGTAACGAGTCAATCAATCAATCAATCAATCAATCAATCAATCAATCAATCAATCAATCAATCAATCAATCCTTGGCCCATGTTACAAATTTCAAGTCTTTATGAGAATTTCTTCTAAAAATTGGCTTTTTCTTGTAAAATTGTTAATTAACGTCTCTTTTATAATTGGATTTGAAAGTAGTTATCACTTTCTGTAGCATTATCCACCGGTTAAGTGATCCTGCTATAGAGAATTAATGACTTAAAGTATGAAAACAACTGGCAGGTAAACATATTAGGAAAACTGTCAAACTTCCAGCTAACTGTGAAAACTTCTACTTTAGTGTAGTTGTTAGTTCCAGGTGTAATTAAAGTCTTGGCTTTTCACATACAGGATCTGAGACAGTATGCAACATATTGAGTGCTTTTCTTTACCCGACATAAATATGATTTTGTTTTTCTTTTGAGCTGCACATTGGTGCAGTTTGTAGCACTGTGGTCGCTATCAGGATTTGGAGTTTGTTTTGCTCTTGTTCTCTTCAGGTGTAGGTTCTCTCTGGATGCTATGGATACTTCCCTCAGTCCAAAAACAGGACTATTATTTAAATCGGTGACTCTAAGTTACTCTTAGGTGTGGGTGTGTATATGTATGCTTAAGTGTTGCTGTTTTGCCCTGTGATGGAATGGCAACCTGTTGCAGATTTATACCGCCTTTTGCTCATAGCCTCTATAGGAGATAAAGTGATCCTGAGGAACAGGCGATGGATGGATTTTGACCAGATCAGTTGAATATGTCTTCTCAGGTGAAACTAGTTATTTTGCCATCACTGTTAAATGTAACAGTGCTTAGAAAGAATACATTTTAACTTGTTTCTGATTTCCATTTATAATTTAGCAGTAATATTGATAAACAGCAATGAATTTAGCCTTTCAGGGGAGGAGCAAAACAAAAATGTGAGTGATAGGACAGCTTTGCTTCCAGAGGCAGAGCAGGGATACAGAGTTGGCCATGGCTTCAAGGTGCAGTGACATTTCAAAGTGTCACACTTTATCATGAGATCGACACCCCCTCAGAGTGGATGCAGCATATTTCAATGTAATGTGAAGCAGGGCCTGTCAATTTACACCGTGTTGCCCTCAAAAAGATGAAGCACCGCTGAACTATGCCAACTGATGACACACATTTATGTTTGCTTCTTGTAGGTGCAGCAAACCAGAAAATATAATTTAAAATTCACTAGCAGAGGATCTATCTTTTGAATTTAGCAGAACATAATCTCATATTAGGTACTAAATATGTTTCTTTGCTGTTTCAAGGCTGAAATACTGTTGAAACTGGATATTTATGTTCATTCTATAAAAAGATTTTTAATGTTTTTTTTTCCGTCCTGTCTGATATTAACCCTGCTTAACATTACCTGTTCATGTCAGTTAAGATTAATTACATTGTTTCTATTTTTTTTTACTACTATAAGATGGAATGCTAAGATTGGTATTGCTTTCTTGAGGTCCAGATGTTTACTGATAGTCAGATCACAGTTTAAGGAAACCCAGAATATGATGTCATGGCTGTAGATTCTAAATGGGTTGATTATCAGTATTAGAGATACATATATATAATATATATACTTCTCAGAGACACACACTGAGAAGTATTTTATGACATCAACTCAGACATTTTTACCTTCTGTTACATCAAGGAAAAGTAGCCAAAATACCAGGAAGATACTTTGGACTTCATTTCATCCAATTTTCTAATGCCATAGGTTGTATCATTCATCTGTTAAAATAGCTCGGAAATGTTCAGCCATCATACTATATATTAAAGTAAGGACATTAGTTTTGTATCCGAGAGATGACTTTATTTGGGTGCAAGATGTATGGGTCAAGAGTAGTACTAAAGCAAAAGCTGTGACACAAGTCCTGGGCTGACTCTGTTTGAAAGGCCACTCAGTGAAGAAGAAGCCATTTTTCCAAAAGCAGCAAAAAAGCTAGATGGGAGTTTACAAGCAAAATTATGTACAAAGACCATATTTTTGGAGACATGTCTGATTTAATAAATGAAAGCATTTAAGTCAAATAAAAATGGAAATAGAATGTGACCACCATCCCAGATTTGAAGTACAGGGTCCTTATATAACATATTTTACTGTTTCTGCAGAAGAGATTGATGAGCTTCACAAAATAGATAATCTTAAGACACCACTCAGAAGGAAAATTATTGGGTCCTTCACATGAACAACAGACCTACTACTTCTTAGGTGGCCATGACAAAACCCTGAACTCAATCCCACTGATGATTCTTGGGCTGAACTAAAAATATGTGTGTAGATGGTCCAGCCTTTGAAGCAGCCTAAACAGGTCGGATTATTAGACATAAAAAAAAAACTATATCACTGATGATTCCATAATTTACTGAATAGAAGTTATGATAATCTTACTTCACTGAAAACAGCAATATTCTGTTTGATAATAATCCCAGATGGTAAAGGAAAAAAATGAGGTCAATTAAAGCATCAAGGTTTATTTATAGATTTTTTTTAATGAAATTCAAATTCAGTTCAAATTTAAATATACTTTATTGATCCCAAATGGAAATTAAATATATTTAAATCAATTTTAAACTTTTGTATTAAATTTGATCTATGGTCCTTTTAGGCTAGAAACATTTATTTAACACATTTCGTTTATGTTTAATTAATGAACCGAGTAGCCCTTTATGGTGTGCTAAGAAATATAACACAAAGATATTTTAAAAGCCACACAAAAAATATGCTGTGGGTATAAAGAGAGTTAAACTTATGAAATCCAACGCCCCTACGTTTAGTTCATTAGCAGACCTACTGTAGCAAGCAGGAGTTGTCCAGCCAATTAAATAAGGATATATCTCATGCTTGAGATACTGGGCTTCCACCTGCATGGGGAGCAGTTTGCTTTTGGTAGATCAATAGTTCCCACTCTGGTCCTGTGAGGCCATTAAACGAACATTTATGTAGCTTACATTTCACATTTTATCTGTGTGTACTTTTCTTCACCAGAATAACAAATTTCCATTTGGATGGATTCTTAATGCCTTCAATATTAGAACTACCTACGCTGTCCAACAGAATAAAAAAGTGTTTTCTTTTGCCACCAATAACTAAACATTTACACAGTCATTACATTCTCTAGCCTGTGGATGGTGAGACTGGGACCTCAGCTGCAGCTTACACCTCTGTTAAATCATGGTCATCACTGAAGGTACAGCGAATATGCTCCTCTTGGGTTTCATTATTGGTTAAACAAGTAATTCCTTTTCTCATAACCTAGCTGGAGGTGTTCTCTACAGCAATAGAAGATGTAATTTAAGACTCATCTTTGTGTGATTTTATTGTTGGATGGAAATCGCTTCTGTAATACAGTCCCATTACAAGCTAAATCTTTTTGTTAATACTATAAAGGAGCCCCCTTAAGAGCTGCTCCCCTTGAAAATGATTTATCAGGATTAATATTGTGGATTATGTTCATAATAGTGCAAAAATTATTATTCTAATAACTGCAGGGTGAGTCATTTGGTGGCAGAGGGAAAAATATAATTTTTCATAGGGACAGATTGCTTGTAATGGACAAATTACACACATACATGCACCTGCATGCATGGCTCCACCACACAAACACCTGCTCTGTCACCGCTGCTTTCAAAGATTTATGATATTCAGATATCACAATGGTGGCTGCCACAGATTTTCCTTTTAACCATTAGAACGGTTAGTAAGAGAGCCTGACACTGCGGCTATAACCGCTCTCTGATTATCATATAAATGAGAGGCCTGGGAGTAACACAGTCATCTTAGCACTGGTGATAAATGCATCTTGATTGGTTATTAATTAGCCAGCCAATTAAACTTCCATCTCCATATTCAAATCAGATTATGAAGTGCGGCAGAGAAATTAATCTCATAATTCTGCAGGATGATAAGGTGAAAGTGTCAGATACTCTATTTTGGGGCCATTATTTTCAAACCGTAACTAAAAGTCTCTAAGATGTGCCCATATTTTTAAACTATCTGTCTTACAAAATTTCTCCCCAAATATGATTCCTGTCACAATCTTTTCCAGTTTTCTGGTTATTTGACATGTTGTTGCAAATCGTTCTAATTTCTAGGTTTTGCCTGCTTGTTAAACATGTTTAAAGTTGAATAAACTACCATTTATGCTGTACGTAGTTGGTAGTCTAATATACTCAAAGCCGTAAAGTGGATCATTTTGAGATAAATGATTCTCTTTCTCCTTCCTGCGACAGTAAGAGTGATCACTCACCTGCTAAATTTTCAATAGCTGCAGACAAAATCATTCTCATTTCCACTCGAATGGAGACAAATGATGCCTCTCCTGTTTGAGGGGATGTCTGTCTGTGGGCTCTTCCTTCAAATACTAACTCCCTGGATATAAGTAATTTTCATCTGTCAAGGTTTTATTTCAACTTGAGTCCACTTTGATGACAGCTTCCTACTCTGCTAAGGCTTGTGATGGATGCTCCTCCATGTGGAAAGACTGCTGTACCCTCAGACTTGTAAAAGAAGAAAGTCCATCAGTGACAAGAACTTGAAAACGACCCAGTTTTCCCTGTCACTTATCTGATTCTTACTCTAGTATGCAGAGTCAGGCTGAGCTGAGAAAGATCTCTACTCAACATATTAGTGTCTGTAGGAGGAGTGACTCATAACTGAGAAACGTAACTTCTGGATGATGTTAGTTTTGTTTCAGTGTGTACTACTGTTTTTTTTCTTTTTTGTCAAACTGCGGTAATAAAGGAGATACAAAAGTGATGCACAAATTTCACTCAGTGAGATTAGAGGTTTTTGGATGACAATCTTATAGACTTTAAAAAATGATTTGAAATGTCTAAATGTCTTAGTTTCCCAAGATCTGATTCTTAAAAGATTTTATTCTGATTTAACCAAACAATAGGGTTATTCCAAATTTTGAACATTAGAGCTTTAAACAGGAATTTGTGCCACCAACTAAAAGTGGGGAATATTTCTGAAGGATCATACACAGTTTTCATTTAAAAACTGCATTTTGACCCCAACCTGCGTCAATATTGTGTGTTACCATTTTCCACTGAAATAGCCCTGGCAGTCCTTTACTCTCTCCAGGTTTGTACATCTTAACATAGAGATTCTGTCCCTTTCATATTTATAAATGACATCAGCTCTGCCAAAATGTCTCAGATAAATTTGTAACTGGACCTTTACACGGTTTGTAGCACTTTGCCTTGCAGCAAGAAGGTCCTGAGTACGATTCTGGACCCAGGGTCTGAATGTTCTCCCTGTGCACCTGCAGCTTTTGCCCAGGTACTGTGGCTTCCTTCCACAGTCCAAAAACATGATTGTTGGGTTGATTGGCATTTTCACATTGCCCATGGTTTTATTTGTGTGCATTACCCTTCGAGGACTGGTGACTTCTCCAGGGTGTATCCCACCTTTCATCCATAGACTGCTGGAGATAGGCACCAGCCCCCTGTAACTCTGATGGGTAAGCAGCAGAAGATGTATAGATGGCCCCTGACATGGAGATGTTAACACTTAAATATGATTTGATCTTAGTCATTCATTGTAGCTTTGGTAGCATATTTTATATTGTTTAGCTTCTCCAGTCAGAAGTCGCCTGCAGCCTCTAATCTTATTTTGATTATGCCCATGTATTTATTCAACCATGCAAATATCGCTGACCAGCTTCCCTATCATGGTTAAACAACCCCCCCCATATAATGTTGCCTTCTTTGGGATGTAGGTTTTTCTGTTTTCAATATTGGTGCTTCCAATTATTGCTTTTTGTGCCACTCTTCCATAAAGAGTAAATTTGTTAAGACTACTGGTGCATGTTCTGTCAGGACCTTCTCCTTTCTGAACAATGCATGTTTGCAGGTTCAGTGCTACTTTGGGCCTCTTGGCTGATTCGTTAATGAAAGCTCCCCTTGCCCAACCTGTATGATTTGGTAAAGAGACACGGCTTTAGTGTTATTATACTTCCCTAATTTTTTGATGATTGATCAATCAATGCCTGCTATACATTTTTCTGCAACTGTTCCCCTATGTCTATTGTAGTCCTCGGTCCTGATGGTGCTGTTTGTTCACTAGTATTCTTTAATAAACATTTGGATTTGTGTTTGAATCAGGGAAAAGTGAAAAATGTACTAATTAGATGACTTCTAAAGGGAGATTGCTGCTCTACATCTGTTTTAGGAATATCAGAGAAAAAAAATGCATGGCACACTTTTCAGATTTTTATTTGCAATTCTAGCTGCTGTATGTGCTTTGATAAAACTTAAGAGTAAATGCCAAGTGTCATTAGGAACATAAATTTCTAAGGCAATACCGTCCACTGTTTTGTTATCAATGTTTGACAGATTTAGTTTTGTTCATTCATGTTTGCATAATGGTCCTTATAAAGATAGAGACTCTACAGTAGTACCACACACAAACAGCCACCCACACAGGGTAAAGAGCAATGTACTGATTCTGTCTCCAGCTTCAGGGCTTCATGTCCATCAGTGTCTCTATCAGACTTTTTTGTCATCCACAGTCATGAGCTCATAGCATCCAGTGTAGACTTGCATTAAGTAGGCCATCAAGTTTTCCCTCCAACCTCTCCAAACATACAGACACAGAGACACACTCACACACCTCGGGTCAGTGACTCATGGTTTCTATACAACTCTTTATTTTATTATGTATTTCAAACTCATGGTTCATCTTTTAGACCGCAGGATGAAAAAAATAAAAACTAATCATGCATTTTGCCTACAGAAAAAAAAACTCCTATAGACATTACTCATGTCGATTTTATATCAGCCTTGCACTATACTGCCTCCGGTCACAGAAAAATCATATTTGTCTTTTTTTTTTATTATAATTTGTTTTCACTGTGATCTAGAACATTTCCTGCTTTGCACATTTTGGGAACCTTAAAGTTTTAACACGTTTTGTCTTAGAATAGGAAATGAATAAGTTTCTGTACTCTATAAACATGTGCTATTTTTACTAGAACATGAGCTTGCAGTTTTGCTTTAAGTATGGACTAAGTCATCAAACAATCTTTTATAAACTTAATTATAAATAAACCTTTGAATTCCATTAGATTATTTTTAGGCTAAATTTGGCAGATCAAAGTTTTCTATTTTGGTAGAATTAATTCATTCCTCTTATTTTAAACCATGTACAGCCCAAGCAATTCTTTTTTTGTTTGTTTTGTTTTGAAGATAGGAGGAAACTTATAATTTGTTGCCTTTACTGTCAAATCAAGTAAAATGTTCTTATTTATTAATAGAAACGAGCTGACATGTAGACTGAACCAATCTTATGACTTCACTAGTTGTTCTTCATGTGTTATAGTCACTGATGATGTTCTTCTCCTCTAGGATGGTACAGAGGATTCTCAACAAGGAAGCCGAATGTCAAGGTAAGATTCTGCTCAGTAACTTTCTTTTCAGCAGAATATAGTTGTTTTTTTATACCCTACAAACTTTTTCTTTCTTTATTGTAAGATTGCTGATGAAGTTACCTCAGCTCTTTTCATTTTCTAACAAAGATTATAGTGCATGAGCCATAACTCAGTGCTTCCTATAGATCAGGGGTCGGCAACCCAAACTGTTCAAAGACAAAAAACTGTCTGGAACTGCAAAATATTTAAAAGTCTTATATAAGCCTCCTGTTAGCCCACTATAAAAACGACTATATGGGCTTAAATATATAATTAGCATTCTTGATTAAATGTTTATCCTTGAGCAAATGTCACATCATGTGACTGCTCTGCTGTTTGATATTTGGTGCTTTAAGATTAAATTCTATTACAATATTAATGTATAGTTTTGTTGCATTGATGAAATTAAAGAAACACAATAAAGAAATCATATTTTTATTTTTATGTTTATTTTGAGGATTTGGGAAAATAAAATGGAAGAAAGTTCACATACCTGCATGAGAGCATTACCTATTAGATCTGTGAAAGGTCTTCCATGCTTGCACAAAACTTGCAGCAATAGTGGAGTTCGGAGATGCAATCCACTTCTTAAATCTATCTGTAATTTATCCAGAAGAACTGCAATCATACTTTTCCCTCACTCCCAACTGCCTTCCCATGAAATGCCTTTCAAAATGACTTTTTATTATTTGGCAACTTCTCGTTACAAACCAAACACACAGGCAATCCTTCTGCATTGGTAATGAAAGCAAATGATTCGGTCCATTCTTCTTTGAATCCTCAGTTCTCATCAGCTGTCTTCCTTTTTTCCTTTGGCATCCATGGCCCGAGATTCAGCCACAGCTCAACATCCCCCTGCTTGGCACTGCAACGTGCTAGAACCTAGGCTGCAGGCTATGATGCAAATCTTCATTGACAGAAAAGTTTACATTTACTTTTTCAGTTTATTTATTATTTAAAAAATGACAGCATTTGAAAACATAATTTATGTTTGTTTGACCTCCAAGCAAAGAAAATCTATCTTTTTCTATTTTCATTCATTAGGGAGCCACAAGGGGGGCATTAAAGAGGCTCTGCAGCTGCAGGTTGCCGACCCCTGCTTTAGACCATGAAATTAATAGATTCTTTAAATTTGCAGGATGAAGTCCTTTATCATATTTTAAGAACTGTGATACAAAAAACAAAAACAACTGTAACAATTCAGTTCTGCATCCAGAAAACATTTAAAAAAAAATCAAGTATTAATGATAATTAATAAAAGAGATAGAATTGCAGCTTGTGTTTTTTCCTTAAGCAAAGGAAAAATAGCTAAAACAACGTGTTCGTTGTTTTGATTCTACTGCTGCATCAATGCCATCAATGCTGGCACTGTGATAATAATGACCCTAGGCATCTCCTACTTCTGAAGGACACATGCATTTCTATTTTTTTTCTGTCTAGGTTGTAAGCAATCTGTTCAAGTTTAAAGGGGCATATTCTGGTTATTTGACTTTTCAAATGTAGACACCATTACCTCACTCTGGTTGTTACATTTTTAACTGCTGCATCCTGCTGGTATATATTATTAATAACTTTTTTAATTTCTACTTTATTTTGCTCTGTTTGTTAGTAAACAGCCTTAAAGGAATAGTACACCCAAAACATGATTAGCCTTCATTTTCTACTCAAACCCATACTGAACAACACTCTGGAGTACTTTTTTGATATCTCCAATGCATCTGGAGATCTGGGAGGCTTCTTGC
>NW_015150864.1:612125-637932 GCF_000732505.1 Cyprinodon variegatus
TAGATAGATAGATAGATAGATAGATAGATAGATAGATAGATAGAGTTAAATTGTTTAAATTTGATTGAATACAGGGCTGATCAACAAGGCACTTAGCATTAAAAACACATTTTAATGTGTTCCATTTGCACTCATTCCAATAAAAAGCTTCTAGCTTAAGACGTTTTTTTTTTTTTTTTTTTATGTGATTAAAACATTTCTCACCTTGATGCTGCATTCCACACCGAGCTGCCTTTTCACCACAAAGCATTGCAGGACTGCTAGGCTTTATTAAGTAATTGAGTACTGTGAGCAGATGCTCATCACACCCACTGCAAGAATACTATTTAGGTGGAAATAGAGATCAAAACACTATCAGGACAGAGTTGGTTAATATCATGATCATATGGTTTTTGGCCTTTTTTTGTACAGACGTATAACATGTCTATGCCCCGTTACCAGCAGGTACATAGTGAAAATTAAATTATTCTATAAGTTAAGTAAGAACATAATGGTTTATCTTTTTTAGATATTTTGGACTTCACTGCAGATGGGATAGTTATGTGCTATGATGTAGAGTAGACATAGATGAAACCCTGTTTAACAGTTTTTGTTAAGCAAGAATGAGGAATATGACAGTTCACTGATCGGAAGGATTTGCTCAGCTGCAGCAACTTGGTTAGAAATGAAATTTTTTGCCTGGTTTAAACTTTAAGCATCCATCTTTTTATGTTTACATTTATTTAAGAACATTTCTGTTTTATTCTTGACATGCTTTCATCATAACTGTGACTTAGGTACTGTATTGACTTTGAGTGCTTTCAGAAATTATGTGACCTTGAAGTCAAGGCTGCACAGACGTGCTTCGTCTGCAGACATTTGCAGTGATAATGTATCATTTAGGCTGCCGCTTTATGACATGCTGCTCTTTCATGGTTAATTTGATGTAAAATAAAGAGAAAATGACGGAATCCAAGGCCCGCAGTGATAAGCACGAATGTGAGAGGGAAAAAAATCTGCATCCATGTGGAAATTAAGATCTCAATCATCAAGGGAATATCAGCTAAAAATGGTCCATCAAAAGTTTTCTGCTTTGGGCGATGTCCGGGAGTTTATTACAGCAAGGTCAATAAGATTACATTACACAGGGATAATAGAGGCAAAAATGTTAAGCTTAGGTTTCCTCATACTGAAAGATCAGAAATGTTTATCATTGTGGGGGAGAACACGGCAAATAACCTACTAACTGCAGCTGAAGCCTAAAAGAATAACGATGGATGAAAACATGTATAAAACGTTTTTGCTTTATCATTTTTATCCTGGGATTAAATGAATTAAGTGGAAAAAACTATAAAAATAAGGACATTAAAACAATACATGTAAACAGAACAACCTTAATAATACAGATTATTTAAGATGAGAGAAAAAGGTTTTCATTACAAGAAAGGCTTTGGTTCAAAGTGTCATGAACGGGACAGATGCACCCAGTATTTAAGGTGAGACAGCCAGTAGAAAAGTTCAAAAAGTTTGTTAAAATAAAAACAGAAACAGACAGAACAGAAGCGCTGAGCTGATATGGATCTGCGGACCTGCAGTGACTGCAGGAGGGAGGACGGGGCACCGCCCAATCAATGACACTCTGGTTTAACAGTTCTGTCCATCCTCTCAATAATAGGCAGGATCAGCCGATGCACGGCCAACGAGATGAGGCTCTGATGCAGTAACCTGATTTAGCAGGCAGGACTCCGATCCAGGACAGGGATTCAGATCAGACTGGAGTAGTTCTGGAATCCAGGAGTCTGCAGTCCCGTCAGGGGTTCCAATCCACACAGGAACAAACAGATGCGGTTCCAGGAATCCAATACAGCGTAAAGGCAGGTTCAGAGACCCGTGCATCGAGCAACCAGCTTAGACAAATACATACAGACAGGCAGAATCCAACAGAGGTCCAACCGTGGTTCAGGCAAACAGATCAGATGGGTACAGACAGGGCCAGTGTGTGAGAGGGAATGGAATCGGGAGATCAGAATCACTAGGGAAACGCTGAAACGCTCTCACCACTGGTTAGGGAATAAACTTGCCTGTAGACACTGGCTCCAGAATAATCTCCTCACTGGAACGGGGACATGAACCTTGGACTAACTAAAACTTATGAAAACAGAACCTAAAGACATCTAACAGAGAACAAACAAACAGCAAACAATGATCTGGCCTCGATAGCTGGGCTGGACCGAATATAAAGCAGAACCCACAGGTGGATGAGACCAGAGATAATTAGGAACTGGGCAGAACTATGCAGGTGAGCGAAATGAGCAATTAATGCCAGCTATCAGAGCAGATCATCACAAAATCCTCCAAGCAAAATCAGACGAGGGGCAGAAAATGCTGAAAGGAAGCACAACTCTGTCTGAACTTCATTGTTTAAAGAGAATTTTGAAGCTTGACTGAGGGAACATGGAATGTACACATTTTTTAGTTTAGAAGTCATAGATGTGGTGCATCTTTGAGCACCCTTTTTTAAAACACATTAGTGGAATTTATAGTCACACTTCTCTTGCTCTTGTTGCAGCAGTACTGACCTCTAGTCGTCTCAAACCAATTAGATCAGCATCATTGTCAGCATCCTGGCCTCTCAGAAATGACTTCATTAACACTGTTATGTAAGACAGAACATAACAACACTCTCAAAAAAACAAAACAAAACAAACAGTGGTGCTCACAGAACCATTCAAATGGAGAAAAAATTTTGCTAAGAAAAAAATAATCATCCATTAAGAATTATTATTAATTTATATAAATTATAATTCGTCTGCAGTAGCATTTGATAATCTGCCGAACCTTTTTAGATTTTTTATCTTAATGATTAAGTCCTTTGCAAAAAATAATAAAGTATAACTGCAACCTTTTTCAAAATTTCTCTAAATTCATGACTGCTGATGGTGATTGAACAACTAATGATGTTTGGTAGCAGCTTCTCCATAAGGACTGTCAGCAGAGTAAAGCATGAAGCTGCTGTGAAACAGCAGATGGCTGCTCTGACCCTGAAATTGGAAAAGGTCCAAAATTGGAAAACTGGTCCCACTCCAGAAGATGACATGGCTCCACAACTCATTACTAATTGAAAACTTCCCACTGATTCTCAAGCAATTAGAGTCACCCTCCTCTCGTTCTCCTGTCTTTGGTCTGGATCCTGGTTCTCTCACTGATTATCGAATATGTGGCAGTTGTATCCTTTCTTCTGGATATTTCTGTTGCTGCACTTTAAGCTTGAGAACAACTACACCCCTCATGTTGTGTATCTCCCCACCTTTAATGGAATCTACGTTACAATTCCTGTTGCTGTGCACCTTTTTGTTTAACTTTGCCCGCTGTTCTTAACTCTCCTTCAATATGCTAGCATGCAGCACTGAGTGTTTGGTATTGACTTTCTGCCGGACAGATGCTGAAATTGTACGATATTACTCATCTATGTATTAATTGTCTATACTAATCTATATACAGAGATGCAAACTCTATGCAGTGAGACCCTGTGTGGGATTTAAACCTAGGACCTTCTGGTTGAAGGCCATTTAAAGATCTCAATGCTTAAAATATACTTTTTTTGGGAATAATAACTCTATGCAAATTGGGTTTCTATGGTTGAATTGAATATGTGGAATGGATAATTTTTTGTGATGTTCTGATGTGTATACAGCAAAGAAAATAAGTATCTGAAAACACTTCTATTATGGAACTTATTCTAATTAGAAATCATGGGGGGCTCTGAAATTGTCATCATAGGTGCATGTCCATTTTGAGAGACATAATTTAAAACAAAAATCCATAAAGCACAATGTATAATTTTTTTTTACTATTTATTTTTATGATATAGCTGCAAATAAATATTTGAACACCTGAGAAAATCCATGTAAATTTTTGGTACAGAAGCCTTTGTTTGCATTTACAGAGGTCAATCTCTTTCACCTGCTTTGCACACACTGCAGGAGGGATTTTGGCCCACTCCTCCACACAGATCTTCTCTAGATCAGTCAGGTTTCTGGTCTGTCACTTAGAAACACAGAGTTTGAGCTCCCTCCAAAGATTATCTTGAAACGGTGGTCCCAGCTCTTTTCAGGTCATTGAATAGCTCCTCCCGTGTAGTTCTGGGCATGTTTCTCACCTTTCTAAGAATCTTTGAGACACCATGAGGTGAGATCTTGCATGGAGCCCCAGTCTGAGGGAGATCAGTCATGTTTAGCTTTTCCATTTTCTAATGATTGCCCAAACAGCTGATGTTTTTTCGCCAAGCTGCTTGGCAAATTCCCTGTAGTCCTTTCCAGCCTTGTGGAGGTGTATGAAAACTTTGTCCCTAATGTCTTTGGACAGCTCTTTGGTCTTGGCCATGTCAGTAGTGGGGTGGACAGGTGTCTTTATGCAGCTAACGACCTAAAACAGGTGCATCTAATTTAGGATAATAAATTGAGGTGGACAGTTTAAGGAGGACTAACAGGTCTTTAAGGGGTCAAAATTCTAGCTGATAGATAGGTGTTCAAACAATTATTTGCAGCTGAATCATAAAAATAAATAGTTAAAAAAAAATCATATATTGTGATTTCTGGATTTTTTATTTTTATAGTCTCACTGTATTCCTCACTGTATATAATTGATGTTTTTCTTCTTCACGAAAGAGCAGCGCTAGTGTAAGAAGCATTAACTGGTGTAAAACCAGATGTTTGCATTATCTTTATTCTGAATAAACAGCTAATTCTGTCATCTATTCTTTTATTAAATATACTAAGTCATAATTTTCTTGAGGCACTAATTACATTTGTGTTCAGGCTTTCGCTAAAGTTTAAATGATGCTGTTTGTTAACAAAATTGAAGAACTCTTTTTGTTTTAGATCTCTGTTTGAGTTTCTTCCTAACTAATTTACTAATTATTCCTAACTGATGGGGAAAGTTTTTACAGGTATCAGGATTGTACCTCATGATTATGTTTTAAATTCTTCCCCAAGCCTCATCCAAACTTTACACACACAGAAACCATGCATACATACAGTGGGAACACGCTGAAGAAAAAAAATAAATAAAACCACCTTAATTTGACCTGAAATATGACAGCCTAGAGATGTACTTTCTTTGGTAAAGAAGGTAGATGGTGACAAGGAATGCTGCGACAACCTTACAATGTATTCAGAAGGAGCACAACAGAAAGCACTCTGCTTTTAGGGTGTATTTGACACTCAAGGAATGAAGTCTGGCAAAAACAAAGGAGCATAAAAATGAGGCAGTGAGACAAATACATGACTCTAAGCTTAGAGGTTTCCAGATCTTATTCCCCTGTTGTAACACAACTTCAAAATGACAGGATCCAGATCTGCATATTTATTTTAACAAAACAAAAGCTATGTATGTTTGTACAAGAAGCCATTGCATTGCAATGTCTTCTTACGTGCTTAAATATGCATGCTACAATATGCATTCTTCTGCTTTCATTCTGTTTTTACACAATGTGCGTCTATGCCTTAATGCGATTGTGTTTGTCTGTTTTGTTACCCCTTCTTCTCAGCAAAAAGGCATCAGCCTGATCCTGTTAGTTCCACCTTAATCACCTGGTCTTTTTACAATGGATATGTTACTTAAAACGAATCACTGTGTCTCCCTGAAGAAATGCCTTCCCATTCTGAGTCATCACTAATCCTTCTGCACCACAGAGAAGTTTTCACGTTGAGTTTCATCAGTGTTTGGATTAGCTCAAGTATTGAGGCCACAGAAGGGAGAATCTGCAGTCAGAAAAAAGGAGCAATTCTCTGCTTTAAAATGAATCAGAAAACCCTTTCTATGAATAACATGAGCAATTTGAACTGTATTCTTTACTTTAAAGGATATCCTAAATGCTAAACTAAGGTTACTTCAAAATGACTTTTGGCAAATTTCTACTTCAGTTAAAACTTTTTTGAGGTGTTGTTTAAGTACATTTCTATAACTTGAGTCTCATTTTTATTATTTTAAAACACTCAAATTAACAATGTGTTATCTAACTTTCAATCCAGTTCCTATAACAGTGAGTTGAACTGTGAGACAAAAGCACCACTAAAACATTTTTACTTAAGTGCAAACCATGTACAATTTATTTAAAGCTGTATAATTTTGTACAAATAATATATTGTAACTCTTGTGAGTTAATTCAATATATCATCTTTAATTTCGTCACCTACCCTAGCCTTTTATGGGGATGTATATCAGCTTGTTTTAATGTCTTTCTCTCTTTCAGCGAAAGGAGTTGGATAGTTTAAGGTCCTTCTGTCATGGTTTTGCCTTTTCTGGACTTTTTAGTTTTATTTAATGTTTTTTTCTTTTGGCGGGTTCTCAGTTATGCTTTATTTTATGCTTTTCTGTGTTTGTCAAGATTTTACATAATTTTTGAATTGTTAGTTTTACTCCGCCTTGTTAGTTCTTTTAGTTCTCCCTTTTAGTTCTATCTCTTTTCTGAATTTTTGGTATTATTTATTTTTTCGTCTAGTTTTAGTTGTAGTCATTAGTTTTATTTCCTTTAGCTTTATTTAAGTTTTTTCCTAGTTACAGTTAGATCTTTTTTTCCCTGGTTATTCCTTGTTGTCACTTAAAATGTCCTTTTCCTTTCCCCTTAGTTCCTTTATAGTTAGTTGCTCCTGTCCACACCTGCTGCCTATCAGCTGATTGGCCCATTCATTGTTTGATTCTCCCATATATACCCCTCTTTGTTTCTCTTTGCTGGATTCTTTTTACTACTTTATTCCTTATGTTTGTTATCCTGAGCGTCTCTGAGTTTTGTATTCCTGAGTTCCTTGCCTCTTGTTTCTAGATTATTTGCTTCTCTACTATCAACATCTTCTTTAAATCTGCAAGAAATCCTCTCTGCCTCTCGTCCCTGTATCTGGGTCCTCAACAAACATCCACCAATCCTGACACCTGTTGTAACTTGATTGATCTTTACAGGGTGGTCTTATGATATTTATCATTTACATGAAAATGTTGGATGTAGTTCTTCATTGAAGTTTCCCCTCTGATATTAGCCGAGTGTTTACTGCTCCAGCTTAAACCATTTGTGACCGAACCAATACATGTCGGCCAGTCACATTGTGGTGTTATGGTTTGAAGTGAAACATGTAGTTTTGATGAAATCCAGAGCTGTTGAGCCCACGGTCAAACCAAAAATAATGTGACAGCTCAGGATGACGTACATGTTGCTGCTTCTATCACATCTTTTTAGTCAGAATCCACAGTTGCATCTTTAAAGAAGAACAGCAAGAGTATAGAAGTGAAAGTTGTTGTTTCTCATGGTCTTGCCCACTATTTCATTTCTTATGATGATTGACTAAAATAATATTTGGTCCTGCTGGAGGTTTCTTCCTGTTAAAAGGGAGTTTTTCCTCTCCACTGTCGCTACAAGCATGCTTAGTGTGAGGGATTGCATTCGAGTCAATGAGTCAATGCAATCAACTGGTTTTCCTTAGATAGAAAACTTTGAATCAATTTGACTGTATGATCTGGTGAACTGTAAAGTGCCTTGAGATAACATGTATTGTGTATTGGCACTATATAAATAAACTGAATTGAAAAACTGAATTGAATTAATATTTTCTCGGTAGGTGCTAGGTGTCGCATTTCCCCAATCAGCTTGAAAGGTTCTGATGAAGGTCCATCCTTTCCCTGAAAGGATTGTATGGAAGCAGCCTCACACTGATAATGTCTAAACCTGAGTGCCAGACATTATCAATCTGGCTGACCAGGTTAGAATCACCCTGGAAAGGCTAATAAATCACTCTGCATGCTTTGCCTAGACGTTTATCTAGCTGAGCTTGTCTTTTCTCCCACAGCGGGGCAGTGAAGGTCATTCTTCTTTTGAGGGGGCTAACAAATTTAAAGCACACCTGTCTACCTACACCCTGAATCCACTACAATCAGACTTGAGTTTAGCATCTGAGCAAGCAGTTTTTCATCTTATCTATGTTATTAATTACGTTTATTCCAGATTTGAATCAAGTAAGTAGGCACTCATCAAATTATTCCTTTATAAAAGAAGATGATCATGACTTCAGTGACCTTTTTCCTTTCCCAGTGAGGTGGCACGTTTTGAAATCAAACAGATAAAAATGTTCTCTCATATCGATGAAATTTGTTTGTACTTTATCAAATATTTTTAAATTTTTAAAACCAATCAGCATCAGTTTGACATAGATTATTACAGAGAGTTGAGGTTTTCATAAATACATCAACCACAGATGTAAACATGATACATATAAATATAAATAACAGAATATTATTTTGGTGTTTGGCCTAAACTTAAAGAATGGACCACAGCTTGGGTGTTTTAAATGCTAACAGAAGCTTTCAAAACAGGATGTAGTATCGTCATGTAAATTAGTTAAAAGGCTCTGCTGCAAATCTTTGCAACTATACACTCTTAGCAGCAAATAACTTATGGTTTTGTTTTATTAGGGTAAGAAAATACAATTCAGCTAAAGTTAACCAAAAACTTGTTTAAGCTCTGAAGCAGAGCTGGCTGCTACGGGAAGTTAGACAAGCAGCCTTTCAGAACTCCTATGAGCCACTGCTTTTTAAAATTTTACCTGAGTCTTTGTAACCCATAAGCAGCTCTGATTTTTGACAGTAACATATAAACATTCTCATTTTATAATATTAAATTTAAACATGATCAACCTCAGTATTTTAAAAGTACCGCAAATCTCCTTTCTTTACTCAAACTAAAACTAAAGTAAAAAAAAAAACTTAGTTTAGCAAGATGCGGTACAACTTACTGATACACAGACTAATACCCACAATCAGGCTCTGATTGTGTTTAGTGCGTCTCGTTATTACAGAATAATATTACCTTTTTTATTTTCTTAAATCCCATTTTCCTCTCGGTTTTTCATTTTTTACAAGTAAACACTTTCCTTGACTCTAAAACAAGTTGTATAGTTGTCATACTTCAGGGTTTGTTAACAATCTCCTTACCTCCAACTCAGGATAAGAGGGGTTTCATAAAGATGCTGCAATGTTCTAACATTTAACCTTAAAAACATGAAGATTTGTCGTGTATGTAAAAAGGATTCTGATTCTGAAAATACAACTTCACAAAGTCTTCAGCAAATGAATATAACTGTAGAGAAATCTTGCTCGGTGGGTGAGTGGGTGAGTCTGCAAAAACAGCAAACTAATGTTAGCTTTTATACTCAGTGCTTTGATGTGACTCACATATTTCGACTCATAACTTTCTTTCCATGCCGTATTTGAGCTAAACTTACACGCATAGTTGTTCTCCTGCTTCATAAACTAAGTGCTTCCATTTAGACATTGTCGAAATAAATGACTAGTTTTATATCAGTGCTGCACACAGGTCTCTCCCACATGTCTGAGGGAATCTAGAGCCTCACATCACACACAGACACACAGGTTCCCTTTCACTTTGAATGTGATTACAGAGTACACTAACACTGGTTGTGGATAAAGCCCAGGATAACTAGATCATGCTCACCTCAATATTGTAAATTATTATTGGACCAATACTGCAATACATTCAATTCAGTTTATTTGTGTGGCACTGATTCCCATCGCATCATCTCAAGGCACTTTGCAGTCAATTTAATCAAATCATTCAGACAGATTGATTTAAAAGTATCTATGTAACCCCAGCAGATTACATCAGGTTATTGTCTCTAGACAATGACCTGTTGTAACACACCTCCTAGATGGGCAGGAATTGTGTTGTTGACGTAGCAGCAATCTTTCATGCTGAGTCTTAAAACTGCCTCCTTACTCAAGGAGAAACCTGCAGTAGAGCTGGGCTGAGTGTGAATGGCCTTCTGGCTTGACCAACTGGGGGTTCAAGAAGACAGAGCTTGCACACAAAAGGAACACACGAGGGCTTTCTATGTCAAAGAAAATTAAACTGTTTTTTGTAGATTTGCTGCCCAATAATAATAAAGCAGACTGAGCAAGACCACAACCCTTCTTTTTGTTTGCACCTACAGCAACACCTCACAAGTTCTGGGTGGTTTGTCACCGCCTTGTGAAAACTTGTGACATACTTTTTATTGACACCCTGTTTGTAAAAACGGCATTTCAATTCAATTTCAATTAATTTCAGTTTATTTATTTAGCGCCAGTTCACAACACATGTCATCTCAAGGCACTTTACAGTTCAACCAGATCATACAGTCAAATTGATTCAAAGTTGGAAAACCAATTGATTGCATTGATTCATTGACTCAAATGCAATTCCTCACACTAAGCATGCTTGTAGCGACAGTGGAGAGGAAAAACTTCCTTTTAACAGGAAGAATCCTCCAGCAGAACCTGGCTCAGTGTGAGCGGACATCTGCCGAGGCCGACTGGGGTTCAAGGAGACAGAAGCAGAGATACAAAAAGCAGCTGTCAAAGGTGGCCCAGTCAAGGAAAAACACAGCCAGGCAGACGAGCTCTGAGCCAGCTTCCAAGTCAGAGGATGAAGAGAGCACATCCAGCCAGTCACAGTCAGAGAAACAGGACTACACTGGAAAACAGGCCGATCTCTAGCATCTATAAACAACAGTGTTGATGGCAGCAGCACAGCTGATATTTCTAACTTGTGCAATGTAAAGTGCGCAATTACTATTTGATATCCTGTGCAATAACCTGTTTCTGTATATGACACTCAATAGTGCAATAACTATATATATAAATATCTATCTATCTAAATACCCATGTTTAAAAACGCTGTGCAATAACCCTGTATACTAATCCTTATAAAAGGAAAACAACAAATAAGAAAAACAAACAACAAAAGCTGTCATATGTGGATGCACTGTATAATCCTGTATACATTCCATTCACCTTTTTCTTCCTTTGGCACATTTTTCTTATCTTTTGACTATTGGAGCTGATGTAACGACTGAATTTTTTCACTGTGAGATCAATAAAGACAAGCAATCAATCAATCAATTAATCAATCACAAGGTTACAATAGTAACCCAGAAGGGAAGTTCATAGGATCTTGGCCATCTTTTTACTTTCAGGTTTGTTCAGTTTAAACAAGCTGGAACTACTCCACCGAGCAAAACTTGGTTTGAAAAGGCGCCATGATTTACCCTCAAATGGTGTCTACAATTAAGAAAGGTGAAAAGCCATAATCTTTAGATAGTCGAAAAGATGTTGAAAACTGGGTTTGCAATGACTAGTCATTATTGGTCTAAAGTGGCACAATATTAGACCAGATTTTTCAAAACTACTTCTGGACTAAATCAAGATGGGCCAACAAATTTAGAATAGAATAGAATAGAATAAAATAGAATAGAATAGAAAATCCCTTTATTGTTCCACAATGGGGAAATTGTGATGTTATAGCAGCAAACGATTATAGCAAAAGTGGTCACACAAATGTGGACCTTAAAAAGTGTATAAAAATAACAGCGTAAGTGACAGAGTTAAAAAAATAAATAAATAAAAAATACTGAGCTGAACAGTGTTTTTATGTCAATCCAGATGATGTCTGGGGTTTGGGGGGGCAGAATCTATTTCCCGGAACATCCATCAGGCTTGCATTTAGGGCCTGTAAAGTTTTAATGGCAGAATCAGCTTCTCAGATACATTGAAAGTTTTCACTGATCAGAGCTTCTGCTGCACTAAGTCAGCCTTGAAGAGAACCTACTTCATCCAGCAGCCTGTCCACCGACACTTGCAGTGGCTGAATTAATCCTTGGATTAATAGCCCACATCCTCCTCAAAAAATCCTTCTTTGCTGATGTAGTTCAGTTACTAACCGAGGCATAGGGACAGGATTCCTGCATTTACTTTCAACAAGTGGCTCCATGTCAGACACACCTGCCATTGCTGCTACATTGCTAGCTATGCTATTTAATCAGCTGCTGGAATTCTTGTGATTATGATTAGTATCAGACATTTTACCATCTTAAGAATTAAATTGTTGGTACTGTGCTAAATGAGTGAGTGAAATTCTGGTTTTAAGAGTTGTTAAAAAAGATTGTTTAGACTCCTTTAAACCTTCACAAATTCTTCTTTAACACCTGCAGTTCAAACTTGTGCTTTTGAATGTCCAGAAAGATGCATATTGTAAAAATCAATAATGAATTAACAAGCTACACAGTTTGATGGCTGAGTATTAATTATAGTTATTTATGCCAAACCGATTAGACATGCTGTGTAAAATTATAGCCCGGATTCTAGGCTGATGCTGCATGAAGCTGTAAAGGAGAACTATACAATTCTCACTTGAATCTAAGACAATGGATAGAGCTGAATAAAACAGAACAGCTCATAATAGACGGATGCATCATGGTTAATGATTAAATAAAGATTAGCTCCTCTGGGACAATGGAGGAACAAATCAGAAAAGCGAAAACTCTGGGTGAAGCACAGCAAGACTTCGTTTCAACATATTGACGAGATTTCCCAAACATATCGACGAGTTTGATAAGAATAAAAGAAAAACAAGCAAAAACTGTGCAGAAGCATTCATTAGAAGAGTATATCTTTCATAAAAGTTATTATCGTTTATTGTAGGATTTTAATTTAAATAATAAAACTAGATGAAGGGAAGTAAAACTTTCTAAAACTAAGGAAAAACTGACTGGCTCAATGAATCAGCTAACCTGGTGTCCATAAGGAACCAACCACGACAGATACTTTACAAACCAAAGTGCTGAGATCATGTTGACTTTGGCATACAAGCATGAGACGACTGGTTTTTATCTCCTGCTTTGACAAGAACATCTGCATAGTGTTTGATGGTAAAATACTCACTCATGAGATCATAAATGCTTTCAACAATGCAGGACATTAAAAGCTTACTGTTAATATGATGCAGTCCTAATTCTCTCCTGCTCTTCACTTAATGCTGGTTTTATAACATGTTATTCTAAATTTGATGTTCCTTGTTTTAGCTGAAAACGGCTTCTCAGTATTCAGGATATCCATTTACCTTTAGGATTAATAAAAAAAAACCTCCGATCTCTAAAATATGAAGAAGTCCTTCTCATATTGTTCTAAACCCATTTCTCACTTATACCTGATTGGATGTTACCACTATATTTAATTTGATTACATTCAAATTATGTTCTGTTTGCATTATACTAAAACCATTTTTTCGCTTTATTCTAAAGAGATCAGCAGGATGAAAATATTCATGCAACTGTTCCAGAAGTTTTAGATCAAAATTTAAATTGAGGACAATCATTTTTCTTTTTGTTAAAAACACCTGGACATTGATCATAATTTGAAAAGTTATTCTTTTTTTTTGAAAATTTAATGTGGACTGTTTCTTCTCTGCATACAAACCAGAGCTAGAAGTTACATTTGCAGTTACTGGATCGTCGCTGTAAATTGTTTTTTTCCTTTCAGCTTCATTAACAAAGAAGCATACTGAGCAGGAATAAACACACTAAACGTAATGATAAGACCACATCTAAGTTCTCTAAATCACTTGGTCAGCAAGACAAAGCAATTAGATAAATTAAATTCTCAAAGAAGTCCTAAATCGGCAGGAGTGCCAAAGTTTTAAAAACGTTGTGCACACAGTTTAACATTTTGTAGTTAATGGTTTTATAAATTGCAGATAAAGTCCCTTCATAAACTGTGGTGGTTAAATGGATTCATAACGAACAGTGTTTTTTGTAATTTGCTTTGTAGTGAAGAATGTCTTTTTTTTAAATAAAAAATAACAAGAAATCAGCATTATTATTTTAGCATTAGTATTTTTGATAAGACAAATCTTTTTCCTTACTTTCCTTCTTTCTTGGGACTCTTATTATAAAGACTGTGTCATATTTAAGACTCAAGATAATACTTGGCCTCTAAAAGGCACTTAAAGCAGGTCAACACAAGGTGACAATAAGGTATTTGCAGCTAAGAGTCCAGAGGGAGACAGAGTTATTTGTGGGAGGATGACATTTTCATGGCTGCCTTGTTTGTCATTTATTTTCTCAGTTCCTCTTTAGCTATCCCTGCTCTCTTTACCGTACCTTCTATATTATGGTTCTTTTCTTTCCCTTTTCTTGTATTTTCCTGCTTCATTTTCTTCCTAGATCAGACTGACCTTTTCTGACTGGCCTGGTGTTTTGACACCATCAGCTAAATTAGGAATAGCACAACACGACCCCTACTGCACACATACATTTATGACATCTTGTTCTTGTCTCTGCCTAGTTAGCTGTGACAGTAGGTGGTAGTTTACAGGTCAGTGCATTCAGAGGGCCTCCAGCTCTCCACACATCTTACTTAAAGGTCTTAAAAGCACATGTGTGTTTATGTACCTGTTGTCTTTTTTAACATGGTATTAGTTCAGTTGCTTCAGTTCTTATAGAAAAGTCAAAACACTGTTGATTGTAGATCTCTGTCTTTCTGTCTGTCTGTCTAGATTTTGTTATACCAAAGGAAGTTGTTGATTGACATGTTTACATTTATGGGAGTTGTAAGTACAGGTTTATATGCAAGTCCTACGCGCTCATTCCCATTTTCACTCACCGGTGTTGAGTCTGACTTAGTGGAAAAATTGCAAATCTTCTTTTGGAAAGTAAGCTTGTATGAGCGATGCAAACAGCGACTTTTAAACAGAGCCTGACCGACGAGAAATGCGCTCGTGCGTGCTCTTGCACACATTTAATGCACGTTCCCTTTCAGGAGCAGATACAGGGTTGTGCATGTGCATTTTATTTTGAAGTGTAGAGGGCGGGGCTTTTCTAAAATTCCCGAAAATATTCCACTATACCTTTAAGACTAGAGAAAACATCTTAATACAATAACATGGCTGCTAAATTTTAAGGAAGTACAAAATACAGTGATAATAGTATGAAATGTAAGAGAGGTAATTAAGCCACCTTCTGTCAAATATGATCTCTGAGAATCTCTGGGTCACTCGAGCTGGGACTTCTGATCAGTTTGGTTGGTATTTTCTGCTGAGAGATTTTTTTGTTTTAAAGTGAAAGAAAAATCTCAAAATGTTTGGCCAGAGTAAGATTGTGATTTCTCTCAACTATGACAAATGCATGAGAAGAATAAAACAAACATTCAAGAACTCTCCGAACTGAATGAACACCTTGAAAAGTGTTTCTCTGAAACAATGCATTACCCTGATGTGGAAAAACAAGTGAAGGCTGAAATGACATTAAGCAAAAAATATGAAAAAAGGATGAAGGAGCTTCAACTGGAGAAAGATACCCAGAAGGTTTTCATGGAGAAAATAACTTCAGATAGAGAAAAGGTAAAAGCTTTATCCTCGAAGAACGAGAAACTTCAACATCAGTTGGAAAACATGGCAGAACAGATAATGATCCAATAATAGTGAAAAATAAGTTTGCAAAAAAGCAAGTGACAATGTTAAGGAAAAATAACAAGAATTTGAAAGAACAGGTTGAAAAGTTGACAAAAGATCTTTCATATCAAACTAAAGTGGCTAATAGATACATAGAGGCTAAAGAGTCGTTGGCGGCGTTGGAGAACATTAACAAAGACTTACTACAAAAGATTAAGGATTTTGAACCTCAGGCCTCTGTAAGGTTTGCCACTTAAAAAAAAAAAAATAAGCAGGCAAAGGTGGAAAAAATTAGCTTCTGTCATGAAAAAAATCAGGGATGTGAAAGAGAAACTTGATCATTTTGAAACCTATTTTAGAAAAGATTAAAAGGAAATTGGTAACTGCTTTGATGGCCTTCCAAACAAACAAGCCCACTCAGAGGAAATCACAAATTTATATGAAAACTCAATTGACTTAGTTTCAAATACGAATGAATGTGAAAGGAAACCCATAACTGCTGACCAAAAATCCAATAAAAAAGTGTATCATACGTCAGGATATAAGATGTGTGTGAAGAAGTTTTGGAAATCAAGTCTGTCACCAGTGATTAAGACACCCGAAGAAAGTCTATTAGAGGACGCAACAGATTTGGAGACAGATAGTGATACAAAGGATGAGGACAAGTTGCAGCAAGATACCATAGAACGCATGCCAACAGAAAAAGATGGCGAGACTGCAACTAACTGCAAACAAGGTTGAACGGGACCGTGAGCTTGTCCCTCTGCGACAGTAGAGATATTCGCGACCGCACTCTCGATAAGTTAGTGCGAAAACTCCTGTTCCTGGAAGATGCACTGGCCAAAAAGGACAAGGAAACAGTAAATTTGGTGGAGATATATCAGCAAGAACTGCAAAAGCAGGCCGACAAGCTTACAAGTGTGTACTGTGTTATAGCTGAGCTTGCTATGTCTTCTCTTGAGATTCAAGATAAACAGCCTCGCCAAGAAAGACAATCAGAGGACACAACAGATTGGGAGGCAGATAGTGATGCAAAGGACGAGTTGCAGCAACATGCCATGGAACGCATGCCAACAGAAAAAGTCAGTAGAGCACAACCTCGATAAGGTAGTGCGAAAACTCCTGTTCATGGAAGATGGACTGGATGCACAAGATGCACCAATCATGATAAAGTTCTGATTAAAGAACACATCGTCTCTAGTGTGCTGCCAACAGTCCACCCATTCCAGTTCCCAAATTCCTGGGGGTGCACATCACAGACACCCTCACCTGGAATGTAAACACCACCTCACTGATCAAAAGGGGACAAAAGCGCATATACTTCTCAGGGAGGATGAGGAGAGTCCACCGGCCCTCACCCATCCTCAACACCTTCTACAGAAGCACCATAGCGATGTTCTGACCAGCTGTCTCACTGTGTGGTGTGGAGGCTGCTATGCCTCAGACTGGAAAAGGTGAGAAGAGTGGTAAGAACAGCAGAGATGATCATCAGGGCTCCTCTACCCTCCATAAAAGACATTTCATCTCAGTGCTGCATGTCTCGAGCCCGTAACATCCGAAATGACCCCTCACCCTCGGATGCAGTTCGAGCAGATTTCAGAACAGTTTCTTCCCCACTTCCATTAGACTGATCTTGGTGAAAGATTAATGCAACACTGGATGGAAATAAATCTTTTGACATTGAAGAAGCTTATGGAAACAATGCCACAGCGAATGCGTGCCATAATCAAAGCTAAAGGCGGTCCAACAAAGTATTAGAGTGAATTACCTTTTTTTTTGGTGGCGACTTTTTTTTTGGCCAGGCAGTGTATCTGTTTGTGCCTGAGGTTTATCTCCCTGGCAGGTATTTTTAGACAGTGCCTCAAAGTTTACTCCCTCAAAAGATGATGCTTCCAGCCTCAGGCCTTTCTATTTGGGATATTGGGATTTGCAAGCTTCCCTTATGATGGTGGTTATGTCTATAAAGCTGACGTAAGCTTGATAGATGTCTCCAGTAGTTAAAGTATTTAGCTCTTGAGTTTATTTGCAAAGCAATCGGGACGTCTGTGTTTTGGATCAATTGATTCAATCATTTTCATACGAAATTTATTTTACTTTGCGTACAAACCCTGCCTCACATTCTAAAGCATACTGAAAATGATGAGTCTGACTGGATAGTTTTCAACAAACTACTGTGGAACAATTAAAAAAGCCTTTTCATACTTTTAATTTTTTACTGTAAGGCATTCTGAAAGAAGGAAGAACTGAGTTGCACTGATAATAATGCAGATGTTCTAAATATAGCTTGATGTTAAGAAAAGTCTGTTTAAAGCAGTATGCTGCTCCTTCAGAGAATGACATAGATCTGTTTAATTAACACACTACACATCTCACAGTCTCCAGTGGCTCCACGATGGGATTAATAGCACAAAGCTTTCAACACACTGTTTCTGACTCTGTTACCGAGCAAATAAGACTGTAGCTGGAGTGTTAACCAATCCCACTGACTGTCCCTTGGCGAGAGAGGTGTTTTGTGAAAAAAAACAAAAAAACTCTTTCACTCATTTCAATAAAGGAGAATCCTTCATTTTGCCTTTACTTTGGTTTTGCTCCCCCCATCTGCAGAAATCCAGGATAGAACTGAAATCATGCAACTGACTTTGGACCAGTAATCTGGTTAGAGACCAGAGGTTACATAGTCTAGGACTGGAGGCAACCAATTGGGGATCAGTAATCTGGTCAAGAACAAGTATTTATCACACAATGGACCCTGGAAAGAACAGGAGTATACCATCTCTGATATTATTACACAACTGAAAGTCTGATGAAAAATCTAAAAGTTTACTCCCATTTATAAGTTGGCAGACAGGTTGACACAGCCAACAGACATAATTTAATTTAATCAAATAACATTTTTATCTACAATCTCTTAGGAAATTGTAGCTTGAATAAATGCTCTAATTTAATGTTGGAGCTGACTTAGGGCATCAGAATTTGCCAAAAGTCCATACAAGTAATATATACTTCAAACCAGCAGACATAGAGTACCACAGGGCCCAAACAAGTATCCAATCAAGGGCGAGGTGCTTTGTCCGGTAGGTAACACCTTCAAAGAGACAAAAATCGACAGGAGCGAGCAGAAACAGATCAACACGCAAAGAAGAGGGAGGCTGCATCGTGCCCAGAGGTGTTGTACTCCATTTGTGCATGTATCATGTTAAAGATGCGAGGGAAGATTAGCTTTTGGGTTTCTGTATTATGTAAAGCTGCTCATAGGAGTCTTTATTGCGTATGTGAACTTTTGGCAGAATCCTGACGTCATACTCACTGATGTGGACATTTTTTAGTATGAGTGGTTTAAATTCAGGTAAAACACATCTAAGTTGTCTGCCTTACTTAATTTCAGTTAATCATTTTCTCTCCAACAAGCCCATAGTTATATGACCTAAAGGAAATGTTATCTAATATTACTCTACAGATCCTTACGGTACACATTGGACACATGGAAATACACATGGAAATACCTCTTCCATTAGAAATAGTGATTGGAAAATAAACTAATGTCTTCATGTTTGTAACAGAATTTGCATTTGGATTGTTAATAAAAATAAAATTCAAACATGTATAAAAAAATGCATACAGAAGCATATGAAATATTACCGGGTTGTTAGAATTATTGAACACATGGATTCAGGCCGTGACGCTAAGCCAAAGACACACATTGAGGTTAGAGCTCGGGGCAGATATTCCTAGAAGCAGGACTGCATCGCTGAGGTGTTACTGTCAAAAGCAGGACTTACCTTATAAGTTTTTCTTTATCATCATCAAAAAACCTTTACATCTAAAGAACAAAATGACAGAACACCACTGTGGTTTTAATATCAGGTCTTAGAAGTACTGCTAAAATGATAATCAGTGTTTTGATGCTTTGTTACAGCATGTAGCTTCTTTGATAACTGTGTGAAAGAGAAGATGTTGTTGTGTTTATTGTATAAAATGACTTGTATCTTTAAGTATGAAGTAGATAGTCTGAAGCCTTCCCTAATGAGATGTCAGCTTTGCACACTGTAGTTTATCATCTCAAAAGGTTTAATTTCCTGTCGTCACAATCATCCTTTTTGAGTGACCCCCAACTTACTTGTGTTGCAAAGCTTTTATGTTACAAAACTCCAAATTAGTTAAATTATAGTCTGCCCCCATAAAAAAAGGTGGACCAGAAGCTGTTTTCAGGGTTAAAATGAGTGATCTGCATAAAAATCTTTGAAAACTGGGATAATTTAAACAGTTTTTTTTTGTACTTTTGTTTAGTTTTAATTAAAGCAAAGAAAAGTGAAATAATAAGTTAATAGCTTTTTGGTGTCAATGCCACCATTTCCATTACATTAGACTTCAGATCAAATGTATTTCATATAAGAGGATAAAAAAAAGCCTCCTTGCTTCTGATTTGAGTTAAAAAAAACACTACTTTCTGTTATGTTAGCTTTAAAGATCTTATTACAGGATAGATTAAGCTAAAAAAAAGAAATAATTTTAAAATAGAATAAAAAATATTTAACGCACATTTTAATCTTGCTGAATTTTATTCCTTAAGGCCTAGCTTTGTCTATCTTCTCTGTTCATATCATCATGGAGTTTGTCTAAAAGTTTTAAGAAAGTGCTCTGAAACATTAATGAAAAACTTCAAATAAATATAAGTGACCTAGAAAAACCCTGCAGCTCTTCTTCTTCCTCTTCAAAAAAAGCCCAAAAAATGTCAGTTTGTCATTTTGTAACTAAAGAGAAATTCTTTGTTTTTTTTGTTTGGTTAAAGTTAGACACAAATTATTTACTCATCATCAGTAAACTTGCAGCATTATTCAATCCAAATTTTAATACCTAATCTAAAATATCTAAGATTCAGTACAAATTTTCCTTAAGATAGTCAGTCCAAATGTCTTTTACAGTTACACCAATGTAAATGACTTTTGCATTATTTGGCTAACAAACTTCACATACATAAAACAAGCATGAAACTAGTCTACTTATATGGGAGAGATCAGGGATTTGGAAAAATTTTTACAGAAAGCACATTTGGTATTTTAAAAGAAACTAAACACTGTCTACAAGTTTGAAGCTTCTATCCTAACCTTCAGGGTGCCGCACGAATACTTTACCAGTGAACCTACAGTATAGGAAGTTGCCTGGTTCATGGCTGTGATTTACATGGCAGGTGGTTCATTTCTCAAGATGTTTTAAGCTTGTTCTGTTTCTGCAAGTGGAAATGCTGTGAAACATCCAGTATTAGAAATCCATTTCCATATTGTCAGAATTTCCATCAAACTGCTAAAAGTTAGAACAAGTTTAAATCATTCTGGTGATGTTGAATGTCACTATTTAAACTCATTAGGGAAACTTTAAATTAGGTTTATTTTTCTCTAGTTCTAAGGTCATCTAATTATGCAGCATTTTTTCTGTCTTCACAGGGAGTCTTTCCTGCCAGCTACATTCACTTGAAGAAAGCAATCGTTACCAACAGAGGGTAAGTTCAGAAACATGGCGGATATCTTAACATGCTGTCTGTAGGTTTTTGCTTCTGTCCAAAATGTTGTGCTTTTCCTACTGTTAGATGCTGCAAATCTTCAGTTATTTCTACATTCAATGATATTGTCAGTAGGTTTGCTTTAGAGGTGCAAGTCACTAATGCTTATACACCCTTTAAAAGAAAGATTTGTCTTCTCCTTCTTTTCCTACTACTGCGATTATTTCTACTACTATTAATGGTTATAATAATGATCAGACCTAATATTATTAAACAGACTTAATACAGATCCCTGATACAGCTAGAACTGTAAAACAACTCCAGATTTTTACTGCAGGTCCAGAAGGGGCTTAAACCATCAATTAAGCAACTTTTGCAGCTTTCATGAAATATTTTCATAGCTTTTGTGATTATAGGTTAATTTACAGCCGCCAGTTGAATGACTCCTCTGTCATGGCCTGAGGGGGTATGTATGGCTTTCTCCGGCACCGTGACTTTGAGGAGGATGGCAGTAACCCTGCCACACAAAACAACTACAAATGTGCAGACTGCTTTACGTCATTTCCCCCATACCCATAAAGATGGTAGTCGATTCCACTTAATTTCCCTGAGAGACTATATATAATTATGCAAGCTGTGCAGGGGGAGAGGGGGTGTGTATTCAGGCAATGTGGCACCTTCTTGCTGGGATCTATATATGTTTAATGTGAAACTATCATACGACTTTGCTTCGCCACTATTCATCTTTCAAAGCCACTGGAAACAGAAATGTAGTTCAATCCAGCTGCAGGTCTCTGGGAGATCAGGATTTTACAACACTATGGTCTTTAACCACACTGGGACTCTTGGGAAATGTTGCCTTCCTTCAGGCAAAACAGTACAATTTTTGTCCACTGGGGGGAGCCAAAATTGAACAAAGCTAAAAGTTCTTTACAACTGCTTTAATATTAAAAAAGTTGCTTTAAGCAATAAAACACATGATCTGTTTTAGCATTCTGTTGTGCCCAAACTTTGAAACTATTGACTCACTATCTAATGTAGCTGTTTCCAACAGTAAAAACATACATTGTACTATTTATGGTGTTTTCAATTGTCTCGTTATACCCCTGAGGTCTACCCCTACCACACTGAGCCATGTTCTGCTGGAGGTTTCTTCCTATTAAAAGGGAGTTTTTCCTCTCCACTGTCGCTTCAAGCATGCTTAGTGTGAGGGATTGCATTCGAGTCAATGATGCAATCAACTGGTTTTCCTTGCACAGAAAACTTTAAATCAATTTGACTGTATGATCTGATGAACTGTAAAGTGCCTTGATATTCTAAGGTTAAATAACTTCATTTGGCATTTACTTTGGGCTTTAACATTTTTTCTCTATTAAGCATTTAGAGTAAACAAAAAAATAAAACCTGAATATGTGAGCACAAAAAGTGGCATTGATAAAAGCTAAAATAGATCCAATTAACAGCTTATAATTATTAGACTTTGGGAAATCTAAAGCAGTCCTTTTTTAATTGCCCTTTCATTGGGTTTATAAACCCTCCAGGGAAGAACTGAACATTTAAAACACAAACCACAAAGCCTGCCACTATCTATATCGCCCCCCCCCCCCCCTTTTTTGTTTTGTTTTGCATAATTTATAGTCTTGTATATAGAAAGTCCAAAAACACTTTTGCACCAAACTGAATAATAACATCTTTAACTCATCAGTACTGATATGATTTTGCAAAAAGATGCAGAACTAAATCACTTCTGTCTACAGTGTGTTTATTGTTCTGGGAAACATTTCAAATTTGATTCAGTAAAACCTTTAGATGAGCTGTTTAGAGACTCTGCTCTGAATAATAATACAAAGTACAGTTTTTTATGTCATAAAGTAAATTTTATAATACATTTGACTGAAATAACCTGTTAAAAAAAAACAACCATCTAATTAAGAAGAGTTGTGATTAATGCCAGCTGCCCTCTCTTATAATAATAATAATAATAATAAAAAATTACATGAAGTTAAGGCATGTTTTTTCCTTATTTCAAACTACCTGTAGGGTAGATAAGTGCTACATAATGCTGAAAGTCAGAAAGTGCTTCATCGATTTTAGAAGCCGGTGTATGGTAATAAATATGAATGAAAGTATGCTACTGATTGGAATCTACCACATCCATCCAATGTGAACATTTTTTTATTACACTTAGTATTCTTGGCTTGGTCTCTCTAGTTTCATTATATGAAAATGATTTCCTAACTGTCGTCTCAGAGGACTTTCATGTCCCCTAAATTCACCTCCAGGAGATAACTGATGAGGCAATAGGCATTTTCATTCGGATGTTGCATTCATACTTCCCCTAGAAGGAGCATACGTACACTGCTGGGAGTCAGAGAAATAATGAGAAATCATAAAAAAGGGCATTTAGTTATGAAACTGAACTGAGATAGGTATTTACAAGTATGGAAATTGTTCACTTTATAATAACTTTAGAGGTTAAATATGTTAGAATATTCTTTTTAGACACATTGATAGATTACTATAGAAATATGTGACAAATAACCAGCTATAGGGGGAGCATTAAAGACCATTTAAGGGGGTGTGTTGGCTTACTGGTTAGACCAGTGCTGTTGTTCTCTGAGAAGGTTCCAATTACCCAGTTCAATCCCCACAGCCTCCACTGTCGGTTCCTGAGTAAAACCCTTAACTGCACACTGCTCCCCGGGCACCGCACAATGGCAGCCCACTGCTCGCCAATGTGATGGTTTAAATGCAGAGGAACATTTTTCTGTGTGAGATCCATAAAGTTCAATTATTATTATAATCCAACTTGTTAAAGCTGCCTTTCAGTTTGCAAACTCGTTAATCAGGATCAACGAGCAAAAAAAGGGCTCCTAAAAAGATTAAAACATTATAACCACCTTAGTAGAGTCCAAACAAAATATCTCTTAACAAATATCAATCAGTTTCCTTAAAGTTTACCTTTGATATACAATTACATACAGATGTGACACAGTTTCAGCTTTGTATGGCGGATAAAGCTTTTATGCTTGCAGCTGTTAAAATACCAGAGTTAAAAATGTATAGATTATTTCAAGTCAGAACAGGAACCATCTGTTCCCATTAAGACCAGTAGATTAAAACCGTTGCTGACCTACATGTGGCTGAAGGTTAATGACTCCATATAGCATGTGATTCATTCCTGGGACTCACAGACACATCTCAATAAATTTGAATATGGTTGATAAGTTCATTCATTTGAATCATTTCTTTAATAGAGGGAAACTCATGTAGCTTCATGATACACAGATCGATGTATTACAAATATTTATTTCCTTTTTATTTCAAATATGATTTATTTTAATGTAAACTCTAAATGCTGTTTCTGGGAAAATTGGAATATAACATGAGGTTAAAAAATTATATTTTTGGCACAGAAAGGCTCTCTGTATTTGTTCAGGGCTTATTTTGTATAGGTTACTGCATCAATGCAGCTTGACATGGATGCGAGGTGTGATGAGGTGTGATGGAAGCTCAGGTTGCATTAGAAGCATCCCTTTTCTCCTCTACCTGATAAACTGTCATTTGGGTTTCTGTCTACCTAGTTTGCTGGACAGATAAGCACAGTAAAAATCATAAATATTAAACCAGGTATTGGCATTTTTTTTTGCAGCATGGACAAGCTAAGATGTGCTGGAAAAAATGATCAGATCAGGTTAAAGCTTGTTAACTCAGGGAGCATTACAGTATGTTAGAATTAAGAAATCAAAATTGGCCATATTGTATATTAATGGATACCATCTATGCCCCTATTCATATTTGTTTTTTCTCATTATGTCTGTCTTGCCCTCCTGTATTTGTTTCCATTGGAGTTTTATTGAAGTTTGATTTTGCCTTGTTTGAAGCTGCATCAAAAGTACCAGGGAGGGAAAAAGACATTTAGGTATTCAAACAAAATTTTTTTTTTACAAGCCAGCAGTTTTATTTTCTATGGAGCCTCTGTTATACCAGTCTGACTGTAGCTTATCAGGCACCAAAAATTATTTTTTCCATTTTTAAGCTTGAAAATTTTGCACAAAAAACCCAAAAAGGTTGCAAAGAGTTTCCACCTTTCCACCTGAAGATAAAGTCGTTGTACTGCCTTAAAGAAAATGGCTTCAACCATATGAATACCAATTTCCAATATGGAACATTTTAACTGTTTTCCTTTTACAGCAAAAACAAAAACTTAAATAAAGCCACATTGAGTAGAGGTAATTGAAATGATGCAGTCATATCTATTTTGATCACACTGTCTTCTTTCAGTGATGATAATTGACGCCACATATACTAACACTGCACTGCAAGCATGTAGCGTTCTCTGTCAGAGCAGAACTGGAGGACTTTTGCTAAAATGTGGGATCAGCTTCTCAATGTAGGATCAACCAGACCACATTACTTTCTTTCAGTCTAATAATAAAAAGATAAAGATTTTACATAATATAGTCAGGAGGCATACACTGTATAATAATCAAATATTGATGAGAGCATTTTATCCAACATTTAAGTATTAATGTGAAAGAGATGCTGTAAACGATGAACCATTATCAGATGTTTTTATTCAGTGTAAGGTTTTTTTCAAGTGTGCTCTAAAAGTGAACCTCATTATTATTAGTCAAAAGGTGAACATTTTTAAGACCTCTGTAAAACAAAACTGCTATTGACTTTGAATCTGCTAAATTGTTTGGGAGCAATTGTTTTAAATTTTCTAATAAATAAAGATTTCACAAAGCTGTAAAAATAGGATCCATCTTTTCTTAAATTAACTCTATCACAATTGATGGTTTACTCTTTAGTGTTACTTTAATCACAATTTGCAAAGATGCTGTAGCCTTTTTTTTTTTTGACTAAAACATTGCTTCCTCACAACAAATGTACTTCTTAATAGAAGCAGTTCTTGAAAAATTTGAATCCAACTTAAATATAAATACAGAACAAAACTACTTAACATAAATGCATTTATTTTGCAAAATTATTCAATAAATTACTACAGTACATTCATGCTGATTTTGCAGAGTTCCTACCTTAGTCAGATAAATAACATG
>NW_015150864.1:638173-660246 GCF_000732505.1 Cyprinodon variegatus
CATTCTCGGGCAATAAAGGGATTTTCTATTCTATTCTATTCTTTTCTATTCTATTCTATTCTAATGAAAGAGATCAATTTTAGACAGAAATCTGGAGAGCTCTAAAATTTTATTGAAATAACTGTTTCAGAATTTGAATTTAAGTTTTATTCTTATTTAATGACAGTAAAATGTCTTTAAGTTGTTACAAACTGTTAAAGTAGCCGCTCTGAGTGATACAGGTTTGGTCTAACCATACCAGAACCAACACAGTAGAGAATAAATACACAACACAATGAATGCCGTGCATTTTTCTTTAAACAAAGTAAAATCAATAAAAATAACAACCGAATGTCTAAAGCTATTTCTTTTTCAAGTCATGTGCTGAGTAATGTTGATGAAGCCATATAAGTGATGTGTTTTTATACAGTTTGAAAGGCCAGGTGTAGGAGGTCAGTGGATAAATGTTACACTAGTTTTTATTGAAGAACATTTATGTAATAAAAATACAGAAGCTGTTCTTAGAACTGACCTGGAGAGCATTTAGAAGCAGGAGCAGAGTGTTTGGGCAGAAGAAGGTTTTGCTGTCATAGCTGGAGGTAGAAATGTGTGTTTGGTCTGTCAGGAACCTTCAGCAGCAGGATGGTGTGATTTGTCAGGGGTGAAACACACTGTGTATGTGAAAAGCTTACAGTTATTGACAGTGCAAGTCAGGTTTAGTTGTCCAAACTTTTTGACGGAACCGCAAAGGTTCTATAAGCACAGATCAGTGAGTCTAAGGAGACTGAATGCAGCTACATTATACTGAAATCAGAATTTAATTTTGATTCAAAGAGTACCAAGATTATTTATCATGAAATATGAATAAGGAAAAAAAAATCTTTAAATAATATATATCTAGTATTAATAAAACTAAAAAAAAATTTAAGTGAACCAATCAACAGGCAAAGCATTAAATGCTTTTAAAGTTGCAAGAGTTTTTGCATATATTTTGAAGCAAATATAAAAAAATAGTATTTTACATTACTTGATAGTTTGAATGGAGACACAAAAGTATATATAGGATCTGTAAATATCTAGCAAAGCAACAACAGATATTGATGGAGGACGGTCATGGTACTGTAGCCTGTATCATAACTGAGAAGAGACATGATGCACAATCAGAGGGCTTGATAAGGTACATGTATGGAAAGAATATGAGGAATACATGAGAACAAACATGAATGGAGACAGGAACAAAAAAATAAGATCTGAAATAATCATTGGATTAGAACGTTGTACCAAGAAAAGGAAAGATGCAGCTAAAGTAAGGGTATAAAATGTAAAAAGAAACTGGGTCAACATGAGTGTCTGCTGAGGGTTGGCCAGCCCACTGTATGTTTTATTTTCTCAATCATTTATGTTTCCTTTTTATATGTTACTTTTGATTGGCAGGGTGTAAAACTCCGAACAAAATAAAATTATCTTAGATATATAAAGCTGTTTAAAGAGGGTTGAAGTAAAGTTTTGGCTTGTTGGGATAAGCAAAGGATAAATGATGGTCCATCCTCATTTTATACATCATCTATACGGCAGTAATCATAACAAGGAGTTTGTGTTAGTGGTGTTTGTTAAAGTGAAGTTACAAGATAAGGGAACTTGAAGAAGAGCAACAGAAGGTACTGAAGTGAAGGCAAAAGGACAAAATGAAGAATAGAAAAGCAGTGGGAGCTTCTGAAATACAGCTGCTGTTGGTGAACTCAGTAAGCAGTTATCGTCTGCTGTTCAGCACGGAGATCAGCTAATCTCGTACATTACTCCTTTTAATTAAACCGTTATGAAACGGGGGAAGAAAGAGCTGGCAGAGGGATTGGAACACACTGTAAGAAAAGTACATGAATGGAAGGGGGGGGCATCTATAGCAGAGAACATATATGTGCATTAATATTTCTGACTTAGAGACTGAAACTGTGAGTAAACTTAGTTTTATTCCCACACCCTCTGGGAACCACAACATTTGCAAAGTGAAATAAAGATTAAATGAAATTTAAAAAGGTTAAGCTTTATGGTAATGTTAAGAGGTGAAGTGAGGTTTTCTTCCTCTGCTCCCTAAAAAAGAAAAGGCATCTCCAAATAATTTGGCAACAAGTAATTTAATTAAGCTTGGCCAACTTAATTTATTTAGGGTTTCAAACTAAAAAACTAAAAAAAAGAAGTGGCCGGGTTTGAATCAAATAACTGGCAACAAATAAATTAAGGTGCAACCGAAATTTCTTTTGAGTGTTTAGAGAGTTTAAATTTTTAATCTCTTAATAGTTATGTAGCAAAAGTACTACACATAAAATACTTTATAAAATCAGTATTTTCAGTGTTTTGAAGGTCTTTTCTTTATACCATTTCATTTTAAAACCTTATATATATATACCTCTATATAGAAATATTCTATTGTTTAATTTCTCCTTCTTGAGATGAACCAGGTTCTTCACCATTATACAACTTAGAACAAGAAAGAAAATGGACAAATGTCAAATTTTTCTATAAGCACATTTTGAGTCTGCCATATATGCACAAATACAAGAAACAACCCAGGAAGATAACGCTTTAATGAGCTGTACTTGTTAGAAAAAGTGTCTGTTATTTCTAATTAAAAAACCATCAATTAAAACCAAAACTGTTGGACAAGGCACGTTTCAGATTATTGTCCATTCTGCATAAATTCTCCTTCTCATAGAGCATAAAAAAAATCAAGTTCCATGTATAAGTTCTTTGTTGGTTTTCTCTAAATGATAACAAAAGCTTTTTTGGGGGATATTCTAGGCTTTTGATGATACATTTGATAAATAATTGCTTAAATACTTGGCGGTTAATAAAATGTGTGCTTTCTTTTTTATTTTTGTTTAGGCCTCATGAGTCTGTGGTGCCTCTGGAAGACCCAATTGTAACAGAGGTGACATCAACTCTTCAGGAATGGGCTTTACTATGGAAGCAGCTCTATGTGGTAAGCAGTAAACTATGTGCAGCTTGTTCCTAAATACAAAACAAATCTAATATAGTCTTTTATTAAATAAATAAATATCTATTTTGGTCTGTACTTATATAGTCAAGTCAGGAAACTTGATCAAAGCGCTTTATACTATATTCATTCATTCATTGATTCATGCAAACACTCACACACTGATGATGCAGAGCTACACTGTAGAACTGAGGATGTTGTACACAGACGCACCAGGCCCTCTGACCACCATCACAGGGCAAGTCAGGTAAAGTGTCTTGCCCAAGGACACAACGATATTGAAAGACGGAACCAGGGATTAAACCGACAACCCTTTAGTTTCAGGAACTCCTACATCCAATGCCACTGTCATCCCCTAACATTTTAAATGAAGTTTAAAAAGTTTCAGACTGTGAAATTATTAATTATAGTCTATATAAAATTAACAGACTTGCTTCTAGTTACATGAAATACAGGGGATAAACTAATGGGTAATTACATCCTGGTGTGAGTGTGCTCATGTGATACTGTACCTGACGCTTGGCGGGTAGCACTGAACCAAATGCTGTTTAACAAATAATTTCATTTTAAATAACTTTGCACAAATATCAGGAAGGTAACCTATTACAAAGTAGAGATCTTTCCCTCTGCAACATCTGCAATGCCTTTTTTTATTTATTTTTTTATTTATTTTTTAATCAAGCAGCATAACATTTAACATTGGTTCCCATTATCTTCACCTCTGTCAGGATTTGGTTGTGGTTTGTTGACCCAAATGCAAAGGCAGGGAGGCAGAGGTAATTTTCTTGTGGGTTTAATGAAAGGTTAACAAAAACCAGAGGCAGGAAATCCAAAAGTCCAACATGAAACAAAGTCCAAACAAACCGGAAAGCAGGAATCCAAAAATCAAAACATGAAAACAAAGTCAAAACAAACCAGAAATCATGGAGACATCAGGGGGGATTCTATCACGAGGAGGAAGGCTCAGAGAGACAGCGTTGGAGGAAGTTAGATAAGGAACCAGCACTGAAGAACTGCACAGAGAGAGTATTTATGAGAGACTGAAACAAAGAGAGGGCTAACGAGCAGATTGGAAGCAGGTGTGAGCAGAACAGGAAAGGAGCTAGGGAAAAAGGGGAACACAGGAGGACAGCAGAGGACAACAAATAAAAACCTGAAAACTGAAAATAACCAGAAAACACAACAAAATAAGCCCTTTAAGTAGGTGATATATTATTTACAGATTAGGTTACAGATTATATACATTAATTTTTTTCTAAATGTAACCATAAGCTCAGCCACCTCATTTTTTTGTCTTTTCATCAAGTGTTTTGTTGCAAATCTCTTGCCAAAACACCCACATGGTTGCTGTTGAAGGTTTGTTTGGACATTGCTCTATCTTTGTGTTTTCATGTAATAAGCCATTAAGACTAAACAGCATTTTTTTATATATCTAATGTAATACATTTATTTTGTCTGTGTTTTCCGTGGCGATTAAGGACACTTATTTATTTATATATTTTTTTCAAGAATAGAAAAGAAAACTTAAAAAGTTGTTGCAACCCTTTCTCCCAAATAATAAAATGTTGATAATAATTCTTTATGGAGAAATCAGATGAACTGAGTGAGAAAGCAGATGCAAGTAAGAGGAAGATGAATGGCTTACCACTGTGAAGATTCAGAGTAATGGCTTCATGCTGTGTACACATACTGCCACTTGATAATGTTTTCTGCTGCCACTGCTCCTCTCAACAAGTTTCCTTCACACCGATAGCTGTTCTTCTGTTTAATGTTTAACCTAATTTTGAACCGACCATAGCTAAGTAAAGCAACCTTTGTGATTTTAGGCAGCTGGTGACCTTTGAACAGAATATGTGTATTATTTATCATCTTTAAGTGGATTAGTTTCGTGTTTTGCCTTTTAAGTTTTGGAAGTTTCCGTTTGGACAAAATTTGCCTTTTGCCGTTTGTTGTTGTTTTATTGATACTATTTAGGGCATAGTATTCTATTGACAAGTATCTCCCTTTATTTCTGTGTCTGATACATTATTAATTCTGATTGGATCACCAATTCCATTATATTCCAATACAACCTGAAACCGGCATATTGTTTACTGCAAATGTATTGCTATTCAGCCAATATCCAGACCATTTTTTAGGTTTTATTCCAGTTGAATTACCTTACAGTACCTTGCCTTCCTCTTGGAGATGTCAGGTCAGGGGAACTTTAAAAATGTTTATAGACACCTGTTCATGAACAGATAGGACAGACAAAAAAAATCAATTACATAGATACCAGCTGAATCTGCTCCTCTGAAACAGGGGAGGCTCAGTGATGTTAATTAAATCCAAACGTCACTTTTAACAACTGTTGAAACACATAAAACACGTTACTGCAACGGGTGATAATAGCGTTGATGAAGCACTCTGGAATAATAAATTTCAGAAACTAAGGCAGGAGTTCAGCACAAGAGGACTGTTCTGAATAAATGATCCCTTTCTCCTCCTTGCTGTCTAAACACTGTCTGTCAAAAATCTTTTAGGATGTTTGCCAATCAGCATGGAGTAGCCAGCTTCACTACCCGCCCCAACTACAGTACATAGACCCCCTAAGAGGTTCAGCCTCAGTGGAAGTGACGTATTTTAGTGTGTTATCCAATCAGGGCTCTACTTTCTCATTGCTTACCTCAATAGACCGAGGCTCAGACCTCAACAGGGATTTCTCATAGAGACTGACAGGCAGCATCGTTCTGCTCCTGAACAGAGGGGGACTGCAGGCTCCATAGCTGATTAATGTGCAAACTGCTCATGAAATCAGGCACATTGTAGCACATTTTAATTTAGTTTGATAAGTACTTATTAAGCTGCATTGAATGCAGTATTTTAAATGCAGTATTTATGAAGTTTGACAATGCATGTTTTACCAATAATTGTAGGAAATTTAAAGGGAAGGTTTAATCTTAATGGTATTCAACAAGAAATCTCCATAATGATAGTTACATTACCTCTAAGTATACAGTGCAAGTAACATTTAGAAGGAGAACATTTGTATTTGTGTTCAAACTTAACATTAAAAATGTTTTGCTCGATTATATTTTAAGGTAATCTTTGCAAAGTACTTTTAGGAAGGGAAACCTTGAACAGATATGGCCACTGAAAAACATCCAGTCCTTTATGACTAAACATCTTGCCCGAATTAAGGTGGATTACAGACTATTCTTGTTGGTCCAGGATTACATTCACATTTGTTAACCTTACCCCCTTTTGGGTTACTCTTTTTTTTTATATAACATGAGTTGTTCTTGCTTTTGGTAAACTGTGTTTCTTCTTGGTTGGCTAACTGAACTATAGGGTCAGTAGGAAGAATTATGTTATTTGATTTACCATGCTTAATGTTTAAATATGATGTCCCATATCTTAATTTTCTGTGTTAATGAGTGAACTTCTATCCTGAGTCAGCCTATCTGAATAAGTTTTAAACAGACACTGGTAATGTACCTTTTGCAGTTTATATATAATGAATTTACCATTGAGTCTTCTTTCTTTGGATCTTTTGATTTGATTATTTAATCAAATATTTGATTTTCAGCTGTGTTCTGTGATTAATGTCTTCGCAAAATCAGAAAACTCTGCTGTCTCTCCCTTTCTTTATCTATCTAGTGAGCTTGTTTCATTACTCATCTCTCTTATGTCCTGCCAGTACTGTCACACTGTGCTTTTATTCAAAATTAACAGACTCTTGTCTTTTCTCCTTGCCAGAGTTGGGGATAAAATAAAAGATTTTTATTATCAGGCTCCATTTAACATACATTTATATATTCTATATTTTTATAGAGCGCACATGAATGTGCTGCTGTTGGTACTCTGAATCCAGCACCAATAATGTTTAATTATCTATGCACCAATATAATTTGATTTAATAATAAAGACCTAAAAAAAAAGCCTGCATATGCCTGACATCCCAGAATATTCTTAAATGCTGGCATATGTGGAACTTTCTATGTATTTTGGGCGTATACATAGCGTATTCATAACAAGTCCAAAACTTACGTCCAATCTAACTTATGCATAACGCACGGCAGCATACTGCCCATGAAATGATGCACAAGCCAGTGTCCTGTGAGGCCAGTGATGCACACAGAGGTGCCCGGCCGTCATAAAAAGATTTCTTTGATCACGGTATTAACCTAGCTGCTGTTTACTGCCCGCAAAAAAATAAAATAAATAAATCAATAAAATGAAAAAAGAAAGAAAGAAAGTTTGCAGTCGCAGCAGATTCAGGGTCATGTCTGCTATTAAGTTTGTTGGTCTTGGAGGTGGCCGTGAATGTAGGGAGGATCCATCACACTCACCTTCTCATTTACCCTATGATGGGAATGCAGTCTGCAGGAATACAAAATTTTTCCTCCTGTGAACCTCCTTTTATACCCAAACGCCATTATACAGTAGCTGTAAGTTAGAAACATGCTCAGTGGTTGTGTGGAATTCGTCCAAAACATTGATATGCGTTTGGTATACGTTCTTTTAATTTATGCACAAGTTACTCATAGATTTTGGATAAGCTAAAGACCACAACTTATGAGTAACATACACTTAACATATGTCAACCATCACATAACTTACCTGTAACTTATGGCCCTGATATGAGCATACCCTGGCACGCCGTATGTCAACATTTGTCAGCGTGCTTCAGCGTCCTCATAATTTATACAAAATTGACTTTTTTTCATACGTCAGTGCCTTGAGATAACATGTGTTGTGAATTGGTGCTATGTAAATAAACTGAATTGAATTGGATTGAATAAGTTGTAGCCACAAAAATCTGCTCCTCAACTTTTATTTACAAAAAGGAAGTATGACTGTATCATACCATTTTTGTTCTGACTCTAGACTACATTTTAAGAACTTTTCTATAAAACCCTGAAGTTATAAAATGCAGTCCTTTTTTAATTCCCCAGAAGAGCTAGTAAAATCCCAAATGTTCATAATGACTTTGAATTTACTATGCCCTTTCTGAGCTTGGTGGTGTTTAGCTGTAGACTTTTCAGAGTGACCAATGGCATTGGTATCCATCATTACAACCCCCTGCAGTTAAAGTGTGAGCCAAAGAACTGCAGTATGGAGCAAAGGAGGCTTATAGCTTGAATGAATAATTTATATGCATGAGGTGTTAATGAGAAAGACGTTAGTCACCAGAGACAAGAGTGACACAACACAAACCCCGGGGAAATTAGCAACACATGCAGCCATGGTAAAATGACGGCGGTCTACATACCTTATTTCCTTGACAGAGATACCATATTCCCTCATGTCAGCAACCTCTTTATAGGTTTGAAATGAAAGTCGTTCAGGCGTGAAGTTAGGACCATGACCAGTTTATTTAACCTCCAACCACAATTCTCAGTCCAGATCCTACACAGGAAAACAAGTATCCTCTGAGACCGAACCCCTATTTTTTATGACTCTGGGGAAATTCTGCAAACCTCTTAATGCTAGATACATAATGATAGAGTCCATGTCTCAACAAGTGAAACCTGTGTTTGGGGCTCAGTGCGGTTGTTATATAATGTTGACACATTTTGGGATGCCTGCACTTATCCGGCTGGAGTGTCAGAGAGCAACACATTACCCAACCAACCTCTAAATACACAACACAGTGGTCAATGGTTATAAAGTAAATATCGATTCAGTTAAAGTCTCTTAAGGAGAGGAATGTTTCTGAGATGAATGCATAAGTGAAACAAAGAAACACACAAAGATCACATCCTTACCTACAGCAGCACATTGATCCATGGTTGGTTAAATCTAATGGGAGTGCTACTTTAACGCCACAACAATCTTAAAAGAGCGATATACCTATCTGAAGTTACTGCGTGGGACCAAAAGTTATGTGAGAGGATTCTGATCACTCAGCACACGATAGAGAGTATAGAGACATACCCAGCCTCTGATATTAGGGGGAGCCTGACCATGCAGAGACCTAAAAGTCAGCCACCAAGGTTTTTAAATTAGCTTAAAAAGAAACTGGCAACCAGTGAAGGGATTTCAGAACGGCAGCTGTGTAAGCACTTCGTTTGGTGCAAGTCAGCTACCTAGATGCTGAATTTTTATCTGTTGCAGATAATACCGTTCCTTTTTGTTTTGACAACTAAATAAAGGTTTACAGTCACCTAAATGCAAAGATACAAATACATAGATGATCAAAAAAACTTTGAATTTTTTTTTTGTAGAGTAGAGATTCTCTAAAAAAGAGAAAAACCGCCTCCTCACACACACTCAAATGGTCAAACATTTAGCAGAAAGGCTTATATTTAGCAGAAAAGCTTGGAGCATCTATATACTGGTTGACACATTGAATAGCATCATCAGGGTGAGTCACCAACATCTCAGTTTTATCTAGCAGTCAACTGCATGGAGTTTGAGCCTAGCCATGTTTTATTTTCACAAGGAATTTAATTGTGGAAATCAGAAGCCTTAAAGAAACAGTACAGCTGATTATCATCAGCAAATAAATGATAGGGACCATGAGGAAACTCCTCAACTATCTATTCTAATTAAATATCTAGGAGCAAAAACAAAACTGGGCTGAAGGCTGAGCCTTGAGGCACTCCATGAAGTAAACTTGAGTTAGACATAACCTGGTATTTGGCAAGGCACTAACACTTCGCCTGGACAAATGGGACAATCACACATTTACTGGCTTTCACATACTGTTCATATTGTATTCTGCAGTGCCTTTGATTAAGGCTTTTAGATTTTTTTTACTCTTTGTAGCAGAATGTCAACCGATTCAAGCAAAAACTTCTGCACAAATAATATGTTACTAAGTATTGTTTCTTTATTCACAGTACACATAGCATAGTATTTTTAAAGTTAGTGTTTAATGTATTTACACTCACATTAATTGTTGCCATCCTTTTCTAATTATCTCCTTCGTGTGCCCAAACAGTAATGATCTGTCTTCCTCTTGCTTTTCTGACAGAATTTGTTTCTCATTCTCTCCATTTTGGTCCCCATCCGTCGCCTCTTATTCTGATGTCAAGCTAGTAAGAATGGCTTGCATTGTCCTGTATGTGTGTAGGCAGGCTAGAGAAAGAGGGAGGAGGGGAAAACTGACAACTGAACAAAAAAAGAGAGATGTGGAGACTGGAATAAATGCAGAAAGACACATTTCTTTGCTGTGAAATGAGCAGACAAGATTATGTGGATGTCTGTGTATTCAGAGGCTGAAACGAAAGAAAAGAGGTGTGACAGAAGAGGCACAGAAAGAATCCAGTAATTTTTTCAGCTTTATAAGAAATAAAAATCTTTCTATGATGCTAAAGCGAAAATTATTTTGAAAAACATTATGATTTTTTTTTACAGTTTGCCAATTTTATTATGTCATTTTTTTGCATTCTTACATGAAACATAGTAAAGTTGTATATTTTTAGACTAGAGTTTTACAAAATAATTAAAAAATAAAGAGTCTCTTGTTCATAATGCATTCATTAAGGAGTTCACTTTCTGGAACTCAGAAGCCTTGAAGAAGCAGTACAGCTGAATATCATCAGCAAATAAATGAAAGGACACATCATCCTGGATCATCTATCCTAAGGGTACAGCAAAGAGCAAAAACATGGCAAAAAATGAAATAAAAAGAGGGCCTACAATATTAAGCAGTACATTTTTATATATGGCCAAAGTTTTTTGTAGAAAAAAAGTATTAAAACAAATTCAGCAAGGAGCACAGGACTGCATATAGTGGTCTACAATTATAACTAGCCATACAATTACCTGACCAAATTGAGAGGTACAGTAGATGCTTTATGTACAATCTAGAGATAAATAAGAAAACAAGACCATGTAAAAAAATGCAGCTAAAGTTATATTATTACAAAATTCTTTGGTTACTACAGATTATGAAATACTTACGAAGGGGAAAACTGACAACTGAACAAAAAAAGAGAAATGTGGAGACTGGAATAAATGCAGAAAGACACATTTCTTTGCTGTCAAATGAGCTAAAAAAAATGCAGCTAAAGTTATATTATTACAAAATTATTTGGTTACTACATATTATTAAACACTTAGGAAGACAACAAACTCTGACCAGAAAGAATATTTTAACAAATGCTTTAATTCTAGGTGGTATTTTACACATAGAAGGGTTTTGAGCTGCTACAGACAAGTAAACATGCAGATGACGACATTAATGAAATAGAGATAAAAGAGTAACAACTATGCTTAGTAATTATTTCATTAAACTATATAAGATAGGTATTTTGTTTCTGTTTGTTAAATTTTTCTACAATGCTTTTTTGTCCCACAAAAAGGTTACACTTTTTAAATTTAAACTAGTGTTGCACCAATACTAAAACCAGTATCGGGCAGGGCCCCAATCCAGCACTAAAATGGTGCTATCGGTATCGCCAAGTTCCAACAAATAGGGCACTGATACCATTTTGAGAGCCAAACGTTTATTCAACTATTGTCATCCATTCCAGGTAGGCAATAAAAAGTTCTACTGGATTCACTTTGTATTAGTCGTTTTTTCCTGCTTCACTAAGGTAGGTAGCAGCTTAACCAAGCCATGATGGCAATTATTTTACATTCAAGTAGTATGCAGTGGTTCATATATATACACACACACATCAATTTCAAATAGAACTGGTATGGTATCAGTATCGGCCGATGATGCAAAGCCAGGTATCGGGTATCGGGGCAAAATAATGTCATTGGCGCAACTCTAATTTAATCAAAAACTAACACATTTACTGTAAACAAAATCTAACACTTCATAATTCGATGGCAAATATTCATCAACCACTCTATTTAAAGACAGAAATGATTGGAGTTTAATTCTCAAATTATCCAAATATTTACAAATATAAGTAAACATACTTAAAGTTTAACTATAAATGAAGCCTTATCAGCCTGTTTCCCATCAGGTCACTGGATTGTTGAGTTGATTCCATAAAATTGTTCATTTAGGGAAAAAACATTCCAATGTATCCAAAAAAGAAAACTTCACCTGTTTGGCATGAGGAATGTAGGATGTTTTTACAGCTTTTCTAAGTCGTTTAGCCTTATAACTCATGATAGTTATATTGTTTTGATCAACAGATCTGTTATTATATACAAAAGTAAGCACAATGTAGACGAGAACAAAGCTAAAAGTCTGATCGGATACTGAGAAACTTGTTATTGCAGCTGAGCAACTTTAAAAAGAGCATTTATTGAATGACTAAAAAAGGAAGTTTATTTATGATGTTTCGATCTTTCATACTTGTAATACATATACCAATTTTACAGCTCTAGGACACCATATTTACCTTTAGATCTGTTTTTTGAAGTTGAGATGCTGAAAGTTTTGGAATCTAAACTTAAAAAGTTAAGCACAGAAAATGCAATTTAAAAACACTTCACGAATAACATGAAAGTTTCCCTCTCCTCATTTACTTGCTGCTGAGACCTGCATTTTTAAATGTTTATACCCTGTATACCTGTGACAGACGCACAAAACACTGCCGAAATACATTACTTTGAAAGTCCTGTGTGGCTATGTGATAAAGAAAACATGTTTTGTTTTTTGTTTGTTTGTGTCGTAAGGCCAAGCACTAAGCTTCTTGTGTCATAGCTATTTCACATTTTCCTGGGAGACCAAACTGGAGCAACCCATTAAAAGGTGAAAAGCCCTGGAGGGAAGTGCTGTTGAATGCTGCAACATTACAGAAAGGCTCATGAGGAAAGGACGGAAAAAAGGGGCTTAGCCAGTCATAATATTACACATTGCAACTCTTCAGTGAATTCTGAGTAATGCAGTCAGAGTGAGAACATGTTGTCCTGCAGAGAAGCCTATTCCTGTACCTAAATGATGTTAATAGGAAGAGCAAGAACAATGTAGAAAGTAGAGCTTTCTGATGAAGAGTACAACAAATGCTCCTTTTCCGCTAAAAGCGCCGGGCTTTGTATTACCCAACTAATAGGAATCCCGACTCATTCGTCATGTTCCTTTTCCATTACTTTGAAAGGCCCCGGGACAGTCATGCAAATCAACAAAGAAACAACACACTGTGGATGCAAACACACGTTTTGGTAGGAACTTTCTGTCCTCCTGCTGCAAGAATAATAAGAACATGTAAGAACAGGCCACTAACTCCTACTACAGTCCATGTCCGAGAGCTTCTCTTGGTTATCAGGCTGCAGCACCGATAGCAGCAAGTCTTTTGTGGCTCCAGTGAGCATGCAATGAAGCCTGCATCCCAATCTGCTACAATTGGTCTGGTCCTTCAGACTCTTGTAGTCCTGCTTCATTTTCTTGAGCTTGTCCTGCATTTGCTTTGTGGTGTGGCGATCTTTTATTTTAGCCAGTCGGGCTCAAATTGTGGCGTAAATGCAATCATGGTGCATGGTGACTCAAACTCACACTAATCCTCCTCAGCAAAAATACTTAAAGGTATAGTGGAGGATTTTCGTAAATCTTTGAAAAGCCCCGCCATCTCCACTTTAAAAAAACAATGCACTTGCAAAACCCTGTACTCGCCCCCGAGAAGTGCATGCTCTGTTTAAAAGTTGATGGAAGATTTGCCAAATTTTCCACCATGTCAGAATCACCACAGGCAAGTAAAAATGGGGACGAGCACACAGGACGGCCTTACGTAAACACCAGAATGATTGACAATCAGGAGGACCACTTACTTTGATGATCCACCCGAAAAAAAAAAAAAATCACTATACCTTTAAAAGAGCCTGGACCTCATCATTAGTCGTAGCTTCTTCTCTTCTGCTCCATCATGTATTTAAGAATTAGACAACGGTAAACTTAGACAACTGTAAAAACTGTGTATGTATGTTGGTGTGTGTTAGCTGTAATAAAACAAAACAGTGGTTTAAAGATGGCGGGAAGAGCGGATTTAACAAAAAGGAAGCCATGCAGTTCACTTTGTAAGCCCATCCTCTCCAAAATCCCAATTAAACATAGAAAATACTGGATCACTTAAGGGACCAAAGTAGTTAACTCTGTAACTGAAAAAGCAAATGGGGATTTGCAAAGCCTGCAGCTTTTCAGCAGCAATGAAAAAGGGGCTAAACAAATCTTCTGGACCAACACTTGTGAGGATGTGTTTATATCCCCTTTAAGTGCTTACTGTGTGATTGCAGTTTTAATAATGGAATCCAGAATTAATTAATATGAAACTGTCTGTAATGTTTAATCCAAAACATAGATAGATGTAAGTAGTTTACAGACGGCTTAATTGAAAAATGTTTTTATGTATTTGCTACTTGGCTTGCAAGAGAAATCCCATTTTTTTCTTTGCACATTATGCGACACATATGTGTGTGGAAGAGTGTGAATCTGCATCCACGGAAAGCCAAAGAACACCAGAAAATCAAAACATTTCTAGGAATCGTCAGCTCTGTTTTCACCCTTATATTTGCAAGCGGTAACAAACAACATATTTTTCCCCCAATTACAAAGGTACAAAGCGAAAGGATAGAAAAAAATAAAAGGTAAAAAATAAAGGGTCAGAGAGCCGGATGAATAAAAAATATTTTTTGAATTTATACACAAGGATTCAATCAAGGCGATAAAGGGGGAGATAAAGCTGTAGCCTTTTCCTTAAGCTGCTAAGAACATTGTGATTCCAGCAGAAATACAATTAGATATACTTAAGTTTTAAATTAACTTAAATTGTCTAGAAAAATACATGGGAAAGTAACTATTCCAGGGCATATCATGCTTCTTGTCCAATAGGCATCTGCATCCTTTCAATGGTACAAAGATTGAGAAATGACTCATGTTAAAGGAAGGTTTTTAAGTTTATGTATTATGAAAGTCCTTTTATTGTTTTAAAAGAGTTTCTAATGCTCATATTCTACCCATTATTTCTCTCCTTACATGTTGGATTTTAGCATAGAGCAGTATGAAGCTGTCTGAACAACAGTTAGAGGAAACTTTGGCTTGGCCAGACCTTAGTCTTAGTCTGAATTCTCAGCTTATTTTCTACATAAATTCCTGCATATTTTGCTATTGCTTCTACTACAGTAATAACTTTAAAGTGTCAGTTTTATTTTTATAGAAATTACCATTGTAGAGCACTCCAGAAATTATACCACAGTATTTACATTCTAATAGCTTGATGACCAGTTACAAATGTTTGTTAAATCTATCTGGACCTAACAATACTAAGTATTTTTTGATACTGCTTTTCATGTTTGTGTTTTTTTTAAATATGATTGTGAGCCTCTCAGCGGAGCACCTCGTAACCCTTCATCAATGCTGATTTTATGTTAGGGTTGCTAAGCAGCTGCTGACAGTGACCTAATTTTACAAAAATTTTGTTGGTTTATTGGGCTCCATTCTAGTTTTAGATTTAAAGGTGTAATACAAATAAAAGTGTGTTTGTGTCTCTGTCAGTTCAGAGAATAATCTCCTGTCAATTAATTAATTTTAATTTCACGCAAAGCCAAAAAAAAAAAACAACAACAATAAAAGACGAAAAATCTACCCAGTCGCTCTGACATGGATTGCTTGTTTTACTTTGTGTTTGCAGACAGCAGAGTCCTGTCTGATCTGTCCTCTTTCATGTCTGTCTGTACAGATCTGTGGTCCATAGACTCTGACTGAGCTTAAAACATTACCTCTTGCTTTGGACTTTGGTTGAAATCTAAGATGAGAAAATTAATGTAAAAATGTATAGGTAGACATGTTAATGTTGCACCTAACAAAAACACTACAGGTTACCCCAAAACATTCCCTTAGTTATCCTGTTGTCCAGCTAGCAGGGCTGGTTCATCATATCAGTCATTATTGAAACTATGGCCACACAGACTGAAGGTCACATATTTAGCTGGTATATATTTACATTTAACTTTGGCAAGATTACGGAGGAACCAGCTTTTTTATCAGTTATTGTAATTCAATGCTTTATTTACATTAAATGCCTCTGTGAAACTACAAACATTTTAGTGTTTATTATAATATTGAGACAAGTAAATGCTCAGTAGACATAAAACCAACAAATTTTCCATTAATATTATTTTGTTATGTGGGCGGGTTTTGATTTAAAGTACTATAAAGTACAGATCATGCATATTGTCTTGTGTTCTTAAAACCGCATAAGTTGGGTGCTGTCCACCATTAGGTTTCCTTAAGACACAACAATCCCATCAGAACAAAGTGCTGCATGATAGATATGATAGATTCTCACTCATAGGAAACTTCTCCATGTTTTATTTAAACATTTGGAAAACTACTGATTTCATTGTAATTTTACATTTTTAGACACCTCTGTGACACCTGCCCAGGTTTCCAGATGTATTTATTAGTTTTGATTGTACAACATACTTCTAATCAGAGTTCTTGTTACACAACAAGATTGGTGCTCAATGGATATATTAGACTTCCATTTATTTGCACAGACAACCCATTATTTAAAAGCAAGTTGGTTGGTTTGTGGCCAATTAATTGAATTTTATGTGAAAAATACATTTTAATATCTTACTTTCAACTTTTACTATCATCCATTGGTTTGTTTGGATGCAGAATTTGACTGAATTTCCGTCACCTTTTATGTAGCTTAAAATTGTTAGACGATATTGAAACACAGGATGTCCTCTGATGAAATTTTCCACCTATCTGTATAACTTTTTGGCTGCTTCGGTGATCAAATTATTGCAATTCATCCGGTAAACACAAGATGAAGGCATAATTCCCTTCCACCCCAGGTAATGCAGAAGATGACTCATAGTGCTCCTGGCATATTGTCTTTCTATTGCCCTATATCTCTGTTATTTACCCTCGCCTTTCTTCTTTCTATCTGTTATGAGCACACAAATATCACACCTTTCATTGGAAAGTCTCCTTCTAGGCAACAGTCTCTAGATGCAAACTCTGCTGCTGTCGAACGTCTTTATCATCAAGTTATCTGTATGTATCAGTTCCTTTAGAAACATTTCAGTTTCCTTTTATCTCAAACATTACAAATGTGGAGGCTGGCACTGCAGACTGGCCCGTGGGTGGGTGGGTGGAACAGAGAAAAGGGGGGATGCAAAAAGATGGAGACTAAGAGCAGGTCAGAGACAGAGAGGAGGAAGAATAAGGCATCGGTAGACTCTGAACAACAAGCAGGGAGGGAGTGAGAGAGGTAGTGTTGCTCCTGTAGGATGTGGACAGATCTTAAATCGTTTGAAAGGCTGTGATTTTCCACCCATCTGCCGCTTTAGTCTGCTGGTTTCCAGTTCAAAATACAGTAAATGAGAGCAAGAGGAGAAAACTGAGGAGCCAAACTGGTGGATCTATCATCCCTCTATCATACACGTGAGTGGATACTATCTTCTCTTTAATCCTGCGGGCAAGTTGGACTGTTAAGATGCACCTTGTATTCTGTTACTGTAGGTAAGATTTTTTTTTCTCACCAGAAAGGAAAAGTGTCTCTTTACTTTACTTTTGGCTAAACATAATATTTTGTTTTTCACTGTCTGTCCAGAATCATTCAATAAATGCAGTGTCATAATTTCATAAGATGACTCACCCATCGTTGCCACAGTGACGAGGCCCTTGTTGGCATACAGTCGCTGGTTTTATGTTGCATTGAGGGAAAAGTGTGTAAAATCGTATCTGATAAATCCTTTTCAGAAGTTTTTTTTTTATAGTTTCCCAGTAAAACTGCAATGTGATTAATGTTCAGGATGTCTACATCATACGTAATATGGTAGAATGATTTAATATTGTTGCAAAAACTAAATCCTCTCTAAAGTGTCCTTAAAAATGTGAAGGTTATTCTTTAAATTGAAAAGTTTGCAATGAGTTTTGCAATTGAAACAACCATCCATCCATTAATGATCTATTTTAAAATGTTATTTATTCATTTTATTTTATTTCGGTTTATATTTAAACTAGGAGTGAGACACATGTCATGTCATTTGACCACTAAACTTTTAGAAAAAGTTCAAAGTCTTTGGATATTATTTTTTGACAATTGCAAATGCTGTGTGTGTAGCTTTACATGTTTTTTCTATTTATTGTAGTAAATACTGTAAAATGCAACATATAATGTAAGCTTAATAAGTAAAAAAGGGTAACTTGAAAAAGCACATGTTGTTTAAACCCAAATGTGTATTTAAATTTGATCAATCCATTCTTATGTTCATTATTTCAATCTGAAAGTCTTTTTTTCCCCTAAGTGGTTTAAGGGTTTCCTAAAGATGTTTGATTATTGATATAAAATGAAAATTTATATCACCATACAAAATATTTGTTTTATATAACCCCTTCATTATTTTTCTGGTAAAAAATCCAAATAATAATGTTCAGGTGGACTCGACCAGGAATTTCTGGACTTCATGTTCAATGGTCCAAATCTTATTTCTAAATAGGTTCCAAAGCGCAGGCGGGCAATTTATGTTTACGTTTCTGTAATTACAGGCAGTAGGAATAACATTTTATGTCCTTATTTGTTTCAACAAATAACGTTTTTTTCTTTATGCATAAGAATATACAAAATAAATATTCTGAATTTAAACTGTTACAAGACTCTAAAGGATCAAAGCCTCATGTTAAAAACGTACAAATATTCTGATGTAGTTATTATACAGTACTGCCTGGTTTGGCAAATCATCTCTGTCTCCCCTCAATGAGCACAAACCTTGTGTTTTCTTTAAAAACAAACAAACAATCATTTAGATCATTTTTTTAATGAGAACCCGAAGTTTTCAATGAATTTGATCAGCACTGGTCTTTTTCATTAGTGTTGTGACGTTATAATTAACGTTCACAGCACTTATTTTGGTTGGTTTTTGACAACAACCACAATGTATAATTAATCCCTCTGGGGATTGCTGTGCAATTATTTCTTTCTCTACTGACTGAATTATACCTGACAAGAAAAAATAACAAAAATGTTTGTCATTTGTTTTTAAAGTATCTTAAAGTATTTGTATACAGAGAGTCTTTGATAAATGTAAATCCTGCTTAATCTGTTGATCCAGGGTACAAAAATCCTGAGCTACTGTACAAACATTTTTTTAGGAAAGCATTGTCAGAGAGTTTTAAACAGCTGTTTATATTTCAAACATTTTTTGAAAATAAAGCTACAAAAACTTGACATTCTAAAATAAAACCATATCAAACCGGTATATTCCCTGTACTTGCATAGCTCTACAGTATATCAAGCCTGAGGACCCCAAAGGTCTTTACACTGCATTTATTTTTTTACCCTTTCATGCACATATTCACATGGTGATGGTGGTGAGCTGTATTACAGCCACGGCTGCCCTGGGGCAGTCTGACAGAAGCAAAGCTGTGATGCCACCAGGCCCACTGACCACTGAGAGTAGGCAAGGTGGGTGAGGTGTCTTACTGAAGGACACAGGGACAGATGGAGGAGCAGGAGCTTTTACCAACAACCCACTGGTTACAGAATGAATCCTTACCTCCTGAGCAACTGTCGCATGTTAGATTTTTATCCCTTATTTCATTTTTTTCCTCGTCATACCGTAATGATCCCTCCATTTCTGGCCTTTTTTGTCAGAATACAAAAAAAAAAAATGATTCAATATCAGAGACAGCTTTGTTATTTTCATAATTTAAATAAGTAGCAATATATAGATCTGTGTTTTAATTATGGTACAATTTTGTAGCAGAAATATCTGCCAGAACACAGTAGGAGTCTTCTGCCATCTCAGGTGCTGTAAACAAACTGTGATTCACAGCATACTTTCTACACCATGTCTCCTCCGGTGTGCTACACAGTGCCAGTCTGAATTATTTCCAGTTGTGGGGTTTTGGCTCACAGTGAGAATCACCCTCTGTGAAGAGCACGTGTGAAAAGGCAACTGTGGAGAAAATCTGTACATGGATCTTCAGCCATTCCTTTTGTTTGTGAGGGAATTGCTTCAGAAACATCACAATGACAGAGTAGGACCAAGTTTTTAATTTTATATTTTACTTCTACAGCCAAGTTAAATCTCTGTATTAGTTAAGCTATATGCCATTTGATCTGATAGCTGTTTTTTATATTTTGACAGTTATATTACGATTTAGCTCTACCGTGTGGGATCTCTTTGAGTCTCTTGGTGTGCTGATCTGCACACAATGTTTATTTTTATTTTATTTACCACAGGATATAAAGTGAATACCTGTTTTTTGCACTTTTCACACATGTTAATAAGATGCTGCTTTTAATATGCAGATTATGTGCTCCTGAATTTCTTTTAAAGTATTTGTAAGGCAAGGAAAGGCAAGGCAAGTTTATTTATATGACATTTCAGTAGCAAAACACAATAGGAGAATGCATTGCCATGGATTTAATGAAATATTTGTGAAACAAATCCAGTGGTGTGTTTTTAAATTTTTTTTGGGAATGAGTATGAAGTGGATGAATAAGAATCTTCACCAGCATGTTTAATTAAATAGCTTAAAAATATAAATAATTCAACAGAATAAAATGAGAGATCTGGTTTGTTGACAGACAGCAAGTCTGTTATGTATTTTGTTGTTAAGCATAAAGAAAACAAAACTATATATACATATATATATATATATATAATTTCCCCATTGTGTGATTATAAAGGGATTTTTCTATTATATTCAATAATCTTATTGATTAAGGGAGCTTTGAGATGGGCCTCTAGTTCTGCAAACACAAAGTTTATCAAAGTTTCTCTTTTTCTGTTTTGTCAAAGGCTTAAGCAAATAAGACATGATAATTAGTAATGCTTTTGCTGAGAATCTTTGAGAGGAATCCTTCTTTTGCACTTTTCAGTTTTAAGTTACATCTTTAAAGTCTCTTTTTAGAAGTTATAGTGAACCTGGAGTCTATTCTTTCACCATCTCCATTCAGCTGTATGTACTCCCTTTTTTCACTTCTAACTGACACCTTTTCCTCTCAGTAACAACCTTCAATTCAGAAAGAGAAATGGAATTAAAATTGTCTAAATTTTTAAAATTAAAGTTATTTCCCAGCTCATCTACAAAGGTTTTGGGTGAAGCTGACGTAGAGGCATGGATCTGGTTAAAGTTTAGCACCACTAACCTTATTGTTGCATTTTTCTTATAATGTCTCTTTTGAAATAATGCTTTCAAAAATAACACTTTTTGTAAAAAAAAAAAAAAAAAAAAATTCTTAAGCCGAAGTTTGCCAGGTGTAATAAAACTAATACGCAAATTCACTACAAAATAAGAAATACAAAAATAAAAAAACACAGTGATGTATTGTTTTACAATCCAATATTTATTTTTTTTAGTGGCCTTACTGTTTTGCTTATCTTGATTTTTCTACACATAATGCTTATATGATCTAACTGAATATGCAGACAGATTAACAGGATGTTAAATGTGCACCTAAAACAGAGAAAGTAATTGTTTTCTTTTAATATTAAAACTTCTGAAATACCCTGAAACCTTGCTGATCCAAAACTAAATTTGAAAGAGTTAGATTTCATAGATGTATTCTGTGCTGCTCATTAGTTGTGTCACTCAGTGGTTTCACTTTTCCAGTTAGAGGCTAGACTGTCCTTCCTGTGTCGACCTCTTCAAGAACACACAGCATGAGCTAAGGCAGGCTAGCATCCCTGCTATCACATGCTGCTCCTGCCATCTTTCTTTGTGTGTTTGTGTGTGTTTCTCCTGAAAGGGTTCAGACAAGGTTATGTGAGGATTTGGGAAGATCACAGGCACAAGACAGAGCACTCCTACACAAACACACGACACAGACTAACATGGTTGCACACACCCCATATTGCATGCTGCATGGTGCCGAACTCCTGCTAGAACTCCTGCCTTGCTAACGTTTTTGACAGCTTGGGGTTGCCGGTGGCTTAGTTCAGTGGATTCAAACTTCAGAGGAGGGCATGTTATTCTGTGATGCAGCTCTGCTAGATACAGCCACTAAATATTCAGAATATCACAATATTTATTTGCAGTCTTAATCATAAAAGCAAAGAAAGTAAATTTGACTTCTTGGAGTTCTTTTTTCTGTGTATTTTTCTGGTTGAAATGCATGCATATATGCAATAAAAAGTAAAGTAGTGAATAAAAAAATGCAAGTCTTTTGGCTCGACATAACTATTAAACTAAATTGCAAATACTTTTTTTTAAGGTATGTTTAGAAATACTGAAAAATCTTTAAAAAAAGGTTTT